>NW_009734432.1:4248-26576 GCF_000703405.1 Apaloderma vittatum | reverse complement strand
ATGCTCTGAGACAGATGGACAAGAGGAGGTCTGCTTTAGAGGTTAAGTGGGTTTATAGGGGCTGGCAGGGAGGCAGGCTATGGCCCCTACACCAGCGCTGGTCCAGGTCCTGAGAGCAAACGCAGCCTCGCATCATCCTGTGCCCTCTTGTGCAGATGCAGCTCTGTGGGCTAACACAGCTCTAGTGAGGGGTGGAGGGAACAGCCAGGTGGTTTCTAGCATAATTTCTTTACAATTTTAATTTTGAAAAAAAAAAAAAAGAGCAGATTAAATCAGCAGTAGATGGTGGGATCTTTAGGAATGATGTATGGCAAAGTCAGTCTCTCATTTCTGTGCTCTGTCTTGCTTTCATTCTGCTTTTATTTCTTTATTTCCTTTGCTACAGACCCTGTAGTAACAGACAATTCCAGTTTAACAGCAGTATCTTCAGATACAAGTGGGGTCCCTGTTTCCAAAAAGTAACTTTTCCAAGTCACTCTTTTATGTCTTGGCTTCAAAGAAAACAACAACAGAACAGAAAACAAACAAAAGAAGGGTATAAACTCCAGACAGGAGATAGGCCAGATAACTGCTTTAGGTGGCCCTGAAGTGGTCTTAAAACACCTATAGCTGGTCGCTCTGTGGATATTCAGAGTGAGCCATGCTATCTCACAGCAGCTCCTGCAGCATGGTGCCTGCTGGGGACAGGTGGAAGCAGATCAGGAGCAGATCCTGGCTTGCTCAAAACCCAATCAAAGTTACTAAAGGCAGAGTCCACTTGCCCATTATTTCTTGTCTGCAGAGCTGACTCTTTTTCTCTGTTCTCTCTGGCACATTTTCTGGAGCAGCTGAATGCACGGGCACAGCAAATACCATGCTCCCCAAACACTTAATCATATCCGTTTTCCTAATTACCCTTCAACTTATCTATTTTGCACAGTGGGATTCTAGTTGTAAATAGGAAGTAGTTGGAGGGTGATTTGCCACAAAGCAATATATTATTTTTCTAGTTTTTTCCGCTTGTCTTTCTGCATCCACTTCTTTTTCTTTTTTTTTTTAACATAGAATTTGAACTCAATTTGCACCTTTCCCATCTCTCTGTCTATGAATCTTTTCCAACTCTTTTTTTCTTATTGTCTATGTGTTTGATTGTATACCTATTTATTATATATCCAGTTCTATTCTTATTAAAACTCCTTTGGTTTTGCTTTTCATTGTTCCCTCTGCTGGGATCTGTCTTTGGGGAAGCAAACTAAGAACCATCCTAGAAAAACATCCCAGAAGACCATCTCAGCAAGTTTACTTTAAGAGGACATGTACTTTGACAGACTAGTGCATGGGAGAGAGCAACAGCAGAGCTCTGCCTTTTGGATAGCTATTTTGAGTAAATCTGGATGACAGAAGCTAGGAGGACCCAAGCTGAACAAAGACATTTATCAGCCAGTCTGTCTGTCCTGCTATTTTTCCACTTTCTCTTCCTTTCTGTAATCACCCTTGTATTACTGTGTTACAATAATTTTTTGTAATGCAAAATCATGGGAAGCTTTTTTTTTTTTCTGTCTTCTCTTCCACTTTGAATGAAGCACTCTGACTCTAGTGCCTTACTAATTGCTTTTGATCTTGCCAAAGTTCAAGTTACCGTATCTGGTATTCTTCTTCATCACAGCAACCTGTATTTCCACTTAATGAATACTGATGAGTTAGACACTAGAAAGTGCCTTTGGTCAAACAGCATGCCTTGTTCTGAATTCTCAGTAGATCCCAGCAATTATAAATCTCTCAGTCCAATCTTCTTTATCTTCAACAGGAGCTACAATGTTTTTTAAGTCAATGCAGTTTACCATTCTTCAGAAAAACTTTACTGGCCTCACATCAGTAACTGAGAACAGAGGTAGGGCAAGGGCATGTAATGCTTGCAGAAAGGACACTGGGTTTGCTCTTTTGAAACATGTGGAGGTAGAAAACACACCTATGGCACCAGGCAGAGTTTATTCAGTGGGTTACTGGAATCATAGAGCCCATTAAATGTGTGCAGCATGGACTTGCCAGGCTTGGTCCTTCCAGAGCATCTGTGCGAGGACCAGGTCTGCCCGGGGCCACTAGCCTGCGCAAGAGCAGAGGATGCAGGAGAATGTGGCAGTGCAGAGGAAGCCTGTGTGCTAGATACCTGTTCTGGGTGAGGATGTGACCACAGGAGCTCACCTTACCCTATTCAAAGCACAGACTTGCTCCTTGCTTGGCATCAGCAGGGCTGGCAGTTTCTTCCACACCTCCAACAATTACCATGGCATTGGGACTACCCAGGTCTAACAAAACTGGCAAATCTAACCTACTGTTGGGATCAGACATTGGCGTTACCAGTTCTTACCCAAGAACATTTGCTTTCGTGCTGATGGTTGACATTACAAAACTGGCCGTTTCTTCATGAGTATAACATAGGGGTGTAATCTGGAATAGCGTGTTCCTCAAATGTAGAAAAGTTTATGAAGGAAAATTATTCCTGCAGAGATATAATGACATGCTCACTCAGGAATAAACCCAGCCTCTTAAAGCATAAATGGAAACTGAAAATGAAGCAGCTATTATTTTAAAGAAACTACTGAAAATTTATGTTACTCGTCCTTCAGATTTCTTACTGGAGAAGTTAGGCACAGTCCTATGGGTTTTCCAATAATGTTACAATAACATGAGAAACTTCTGTGAGGATAGACGTATTTCTCATCAAAAAAAGCCCTCTCTGAGCATGTAAAGAATGGGTTTTGAAGAGCAGTTAGTTCCACATGTGGTGAAACGTGCAGCTACACAGCATGAGAGCTAGGGCACTGGCAGGTGGTAGGGTAGGAAACACCAACAGAGTATTTCTGGATGAGGAGGTACCTGTCAGGTCACACCATCTGTGGTGTGGTCAAGCCACACTTTCCAGTAAAGGTTGCTTTTGGTGCTAGGGTTGCAGGCTAGGCTCTCAGTGCCATCAGTCACAGCCATCCCCCTGCCTTATCGGTGGCTCTGGGTGAACAGGGGCTGCAGGGCTGGGGGCTGTGTTTAGGGAGGTGCTCCGAGTCTGCTGCTCTGGCTCCTGCCTAGGACTCTGGGCTGTGTGGAGATACATTGTGACAACCTGGGAGAACCTTTTGGTGATGTGACAGGTGAAATACAATTTACTGAGCAATCCTTTGGAGCTTTCAGATACAAAGTGACAGAAAAAAGCACTAGCGTAAGGGAAGAAGCAGGACTCCTGCACACCCCAAGCAGCAGATGCTTTGCCTAAGGCAAAAAAGATTGAGGAGCAGAGCAGTGACAGCCAGAGCTGCAGCAGGAGGGGACACCCTGCGAGGTGTGCCACTGGGATGGGGCGGGGCCTTCCCATGTGAGGGCCAGGGAAATGACCTGACCAGGTAGTAACCTCGGTTTCCCCCTGCCCCCATGTGTCCCCTAGCACTGGCACACAGAGCAGGAGAAAAAGGGTCCATGTGCCTCCTGGGGGATGGTAGCCCTGTTTACCTTCTTCATAGAATTGTAGAATGGTTTGTGTTAGAAGGGAATTTAAAGATCACGTAGTTCCAACCTCCCTGCCATGGGCAGCAACATCTCCCACTAGCACAGGTTGCTCAAAGCCCCAACTAGCCTGGCCTTGAACACTTCTGGGGCGAAGCCATCCACAACTTCTCTGGGCAACCTGTTCCAGTGTCTCATCACATTCAAAGTGAAAAATTTCTTTGCAATACCAAATTTAAATCTACCCTCTTTCAGTTTGAAACCATTATCTCTCATCCTATCCCTACACTCCCGATCTGGAGTCTCTCTCCTTCTTTCCTGTAGGTCCCCTTTAATTACTAAAAGGTTGGTATAAGGTCTCCTCAGAGCCTTTTCTTCTCCAGGATGAACAGCCTCAACTCTCCTTTCCTCATAAGGAAGGTGCTTCAGCAGATCTCCTGTTCATCTTTGTGAACCTAATTAGATATTTGCTGCAGTGTTACCTATTTGTGTCTAATTCACCACCCACTCTCATCAGAAGATGCTTTTCTGTCACTGCTTCCCATGTTTCTCCCACCACCAGTGGTCCATTTTCAGTTTACTTCTGCCTCAGACACATTAATTTGCATGCTTTTCAGGCTGCATCTCATTTTGCTCCCCGCCATGCTTCTGTTCTCAATGGGTGCCTTTGTATCATTCCTTTGTCCTGGCAGGTGTTTGCAGCTTGTCCTAGTTTACGATCATCTGCAAGCCTCCGTGTTTACTTCAATCTTCTGCATCCCAATGAAGCTGTTTGTTTGGGGAAAGGGGTGCAGTTGTGGGGATACCTCGGCAGACAGTGCCTGGCAGAGAGCTCCCAGTGCTGAAGCAGCATCTAGGAACCTGGAGCAGGATTCAGCCTGAGCAAATCACGCAGGAAACCTCTGATGTAAATATGTCCTTTGCACTTATTTTTCCCTGATTCGCAACTGTTGAATCAGATAGAGCCATGAAAATGATTTATGGGCTATACTTATTACTCTAAGACAAAAGACAAACTGTGTGCAAAAGCGCAATTCATTAGCTAACAGCTTCATCTCTATCTTACGCTTTACTAATAATAGTTTATGACAGAAAAAAAAGAGACATAAACATATTTTAGGACTTGGTTTGTATGACTAAATCAGTACACGGTGTGACAAGTACAGCTTCATAAGTAAATGTGTGTGGCAAAATTGCTCTGACACATACCTACACTCATATATTGAGGATAAGGCAGAGAAATAAATAGGTATTTATATGCCCCTTTAGAAAGTAGAATCTTACCTAGAAAAACCTGTGCACAAAAATATTTATGTCATCATAGCTAGAATAAAATGCTACATTTTAAATAACTTAATCAGAAGTTTTTCCATTATTCTTTAGAAATTAGAAAATTATATTTTTGCCAAAATATTTTAAGAAAACTTTTGAAACCTGTTTGTAAAAAACTATAGATTTGATTATATTTTTAAAATAGAGTTTTTTGCTTTTAAACTGAAGCTACTCACAGAGGTCAATTGCATTAAAGCTGCATCTTTTGGCAAGCACATTAATTGCTGAAACAAGTGCACCCATTGTACCACTGCTCGTGAGGAACAGAAGGTGAACTTAACCTGCAGAAAGGAGCCCAGTCCAATTTCCTGAAGGCTTGTGGTGATCCTAGACAGGCTGATTGCAACTTCCTGGGATTTTCAGACTTACAGTGGGTGACCAGCTCCCACTGATCTAAACCAAAGAAAACAGTAGTGAAAAATAGCTCACCTCACCTGGTCCTGCTTCATTGTCGCCTGCATGGGGATTACCATGATTGCACTAAGGCACCTACCTGGCCTTGAAAGAGAATACACAGGAGGGTGATGCTGCTTTTATCTCCAAAGCACACTGCTGGGAGGAGCTGTGAAAACACCTTCATTTCACATGAGCAGTGTCCCTGGCCAACCCCCAGGCTGGGAGAGCATCTTGACCAGTTTGGGTCACCCTACTTATGGATGGTCTGACAGAGCCAGGAGCTTTACCATGCTATGGCGTGAGAGCGGAGCTGTGACTGCAGGTGGGTCCTGTTCACACATCAGACTGGCTGGCATCACATAGTTCCTTTAATGTAAAGCAGCTTGAGGGTTTCTCTATGTTGTGCCAAAGACATAGGCAAAAGCAAGGCCACTTTTTTTGAAGAAAAAAAAAAAGAAAGAAAAAGACATCTTCAGGCTACTTGTGCACCCTGAATTTGGGACATGTAATCCTCTGCTGTAGCCACAGAGTGGGGCCGTTGTCTTTGGGAGGGTACCGAGGGGCTGAGTACGTGAAAAGTTCATTTAGCTGGGGAAGCAGCTGGGCTGTAATTCACAATGTTTCCTTAGACAACCGTAACAGATGCAGCAAAAATGGTTCTGTCAAGAAGAATGGGAGGTATATGGACTTGGTAAATAACCTCCCCGTGTGGATGTCTTTCCCAGTGATCTCATAGACAAAATCCCCAAAACTCTGAAGAAAAAAAGATCGAGTACATGCAGAGCATGATGCTCCATACAGATTCACCCTCACCAGAGTACCACAGGGTTAGACAGTGACAGAGGAGGGCAGACAAGCTGCATGGAAGAGGAGTGAGAATTGTTCCCAAATTAAAAGATATTTGCAGGAAATCCAGCCAAGATTTTAAGCTTACAGAAGCAAACCTTTCAGGTGAGCTGGCAGACAGAGAAAGGCTGAAAGCAGAAAATTAATTAAATGGAATAAACTCTTCAAGAGAGTTGAAGAGTAGCTAAGTGAAAAACATGACATAGTTTCAGGAGGGGAATAATTTGGTCATGTTGAGGGCAGATGAATATTGACAGTAGGGCCAAGGTAGTCAGAAGTATAAGAGAATCTTGGATATAGAGACTGCTACAGCATTCACCAGGCAATCTTTGATTAAATATGCTTAAATGGACCATATTTGTTGAACTAAAGCAAAATATTTTTTTTTCTGTGAGATCCAGAAACTCCTGTTCTTTTGTAATCCATATTTTGTTGGTATTGTTCTTTCTACAGATTTCCAGGTACACTTTGCAACTACCTGAAGCCATGCAGTCTTGGAGTCATATATTACTGAAGCTAATGGTGCTATTGCAATCAAAGGGCTTAGTGAAAACAAAAGAGGCTTGGGACAAAAGTTGGCTGTGAAATGTGATCCCACACCACAAAAAAAAGCAGTGAAAAAGCTGGAAAAGTGTGTTGCTGCAGGCAGAAGGAGGAACAGAGCAGCTCTTCAGTAACAAGTTATTGAACAAATCATCCCCTAGTAAAGATATTGTTTACTCAGGCCCAGAGATGAGAAAACACATCAGGAAAAGACAGCAAGCTACAAGCCATGGAGGGTTTGCTCTGACATGAATAACAGAATCACAGCGTGAATAGGGGACCTCTGAAGAGCATCTGGTTCAACGCCCTGTCCAAAGCAGGGCCAGAAGATCGGAGACTCCACAACCCCTCTGGAAAACCTGTACCAGCATTTGACTACCCTCACAGTAAGATGTTTTCTTGTGTCCAGGTGAAATTACCTGTGTTTCAGTTTGTCCCCTTTGCCTCTTGTCCTGTCACTGGGCAACAATGAGAAAAACCTGTCTCCCTCTTCTTCCTCCATCCCATGAGGTATTTATGCATTTTGATAAGAGCAGCCTGAGCCTTCTCTAAAGAGTTTAATCTCTCTCAGCCTTTCCTTAAATGAGAGATGCTTGTCACTTCATCATCTTGGTACCCTACGCTGGGCTCACTGCAGCAGCTCCACATCCCTCTTCTAACGGGGACCCCAGAGTTAGACGCAACAATTCAGATGTCCCACCAGTGCTGAGCAGATGGAGGATCACCTTCCTTCGACCTGGCAGTGCTCCTTCTAATGCAGCTCATGATGCTCCTGGCCTCTTTTGCAGCAAGAATGCACTGATCGCCCAAGTTCAATTTAGCATCCACCAGAATCCCTAGGTCCGTCTCTGCAGAGCTGTTTTCCAGCTGATCAGCCCCCAGCAGGTACTGGTGCCTGGGGTTATTTCTACTCAGGTGCAGGACTGTGCATTTTCACTTGCTAGATTTCATGAGACTCTTCTCTGCCCATTTCTCTAGCCTGTCCAGGTCTGTTTGGTGTGTTAGTGACATAAAGGTAAACAGAGGGAGACAGAGAAAATACAAAAATTTTCTGAAAGTGGAGAATGTAATATTTTTCATTTTACCATGGTGGAAAATCCCTGCAATTCTAGCAAGAATGGAATGGAATGGAATGGAATAGAATAGAATAGAATAGAACAGATTTCAGTTGGAAGAGACCTACAATGATCATCTAGTCCAACTGCTTGACCACTTCAGGGCTGAACAAAAGTTAAATAAAGCATGTTGTTAAAGGCATTATCCGAGTGCTTCTTAAACATTGACTGGCTTGGGGCATCAACCAGCTCTCTAGGAAGCCTGTTCCAGTGTTCTCAAGTTAACTTAAAATCAGGTTCTTGTTCTTGGGTTGGTGGGGTTTTTTTTTTGTTTTTTTTTTCTTGCACTCCTTGAAAACACCATGGTGCTTTTCGCCTGTGGCTTCTCCTGATGCTATTCTCTTTGATCCAACTTGTTTCTACTCAAATCTGTCTTGACGAGAACAGGTGCAACTCAGCTGAAATCATCCTGACTGTGTACAGTCCCATATGTCATTGTAAAGTGGGAAAAAATTAGTAGTGTCTAGTAAACTACAAAGCAAAATCAAAAGTGTGGTTTCAGTTATGTGTGCTACTTCATGCAGTCTGAAAAAGGCTTTTGCTCTTGTGAAGCTTGACAACAGCTTATTGAACAAAGCCAACGTGTTTTCAACAGTCTGTATTTGATATTAAATGTCTCTATATCTGCAAGCATTAACTAGTAATGGGAAACAAATACCCATCTCAACCTGTGGTCTCATCTCTGGTTTTGATTGAATTCCTGCATTTGCAGCAAAAGAAGCAACAAATTTAAAGCACTGTCAGTAAGAGAAGATAATTGAACAGTTACTCTTTCTTGATTTACACTTCATTTATTTTTATCTACCAGTCAACACATAAATACATTTCTTCCAATGTTATAAATTTGGGATTTGGAAGAGCTTTTAGAAATGAAATAATGTTTCCTGATCCCTTTTAAATAATTCTTTTTCCAAGGCCTATCATCAAATGCAATGAAAAGTGACTTAAAAGAAATTTTTGCCTAGATGAATAAAATATTCCAGAGACTAAATATATTCAAAGCAGTTTGTCTCAGAGAAAGTGCAGGCTTAATTTCTCTATTAGTCAGCAAGTTCTTTGACCTTTGTAAGGAGTTAATCACCACCATAAGTCATTACCACTTACCATACTTTAGGTTCACATTTAAAAATTGAGAACACCAACTCCATCATCACCTGTACTGTGTTTGGAGCTGAACATGATTATATTTACACTGAGCTTTTCAAATTTCTCTTTTAAAGTCTGTGTATTTAATGGCAGAATTCGTCTTGTTGATGAATGCATTGACAGCTCGTCAGGAGGGTATTTGTAACACATCTGGGCAGGAGGTCTTCTGCAGATCTCTGTCCCATTGGCTTGCTGGGCAGTAGCCTTGTACCTGGGGAGAGTAGTCATCCTGTGGTTCTGCTGAGACCATCCCATTGCCCAGAGCTAAATGAGCCATTAGGCCAGCAACAGAAACAGTAGTGACATATCCATACCCTTCCTTGGGTCTCTCCAGTCACTTGGATCCTCCTGTAAGAGCAAAATTTGCATGGGCTTGAGTGGCAGGACCAGGCTGTGCTCACAAAATGCAGTAAGGACAGCAAGGAACCGTACTGCATGGCGTGGGGCTGCACTCCTAGAAGATCACACTTGGCATTTTGAATAATTTCTTTGATTGTTTGGCTTGATTTAATTCCCAGCTGATCACAGGATCCTGTTCACAAAGCTGATAGCTATTGTACCGCAGAAACTGAGTGCTGGGTTCCATTTTGGATGAGGGGAAGTCAACCCAGACCATGGCATCACAAAGAGGAGTGAGATTGTGAACCATCACCCATTTCTCATCCCCTCACAGAACCATAGAATCGTTTAGGTTGGAAAAGACCTTTAAAATCATCGAGTCCCACTGTTAACCGAGCAATACCAGGTCCATCATTAAACCATGTCTCTGAGCACCACATCTACATGTCTTTTAAATACCTCAAGGGATGGTGACTCCACTACTTCCCTGGGTAGCCTGTTCCAGTGCTTTGCAATCCTTCCTGTGAAGACATTTTTCTTAATTCAGTAAAGACATTTTTCCTAATATTCAATCTAAACTTGCCCTGGTGCAAATTGAGCCCATTTCCTCTTGTCCTATCACTTGTTACATGGGAGAAGAGACTGACCCCCATCTCTCTGCAACCTCCTTTCAGTTTGTAGACAACAATAAGGTCTCCCCTCAGCCTCCTCTTCTCCAGGCTGAACAACTCCAGTTCCCTCAGCTGCTTCTTGTTCTCTAGACCCTTCACCAGCTTTATCGCTGGCCTTTCTTTACGCTGATGGGGAAAAGGGGCAGAGCCACTGCCTTTTTACTTCCCATCTCTTCCTACCCTTTGAAGGTACACTTTGCACCTCCTAAAGGTCAGAGCAAAGGTCTGCCTGGTCATTTCACAGATTATTGTGTCCCCCTTCCACCTCAGTGCGCATTTGTGAAATTACAGGACAAAATATGGCCCAGAAAGTCCACAGTAGTACAACCAATTTCTGTCCCTGCTGACCCTGCTGTCATGAGTACAAATGTTTTGTGCCTAAAGAACAGTTTAGGAGCTATTCAGTTGCTAGCTGTAGTTGTTGTATGCAGATCTTTTAAACCACTGGTTTGTACTGGTACCCAGTAAGAATAAGCTACAGTATCAGTGAAGGAGGTGAAGGAGCTGTGTGATATTTATGATTCAGCAGCAAAAGCTGCCCTCTGGAGGAACAAGTCATCAGGCAAATGAGATGCAATGGGGTCCAAAAATACCTCCACACATTCAGCAGTGAGCATCAATACTGTAGTCGCTTTACTAAGTTAACCAAAGAGACTCAAAAACTGAAATACAGACATTTTGTACAGAATAAGCTGGGAGTACAAATAAACAAAAGCAACATTCTTCAGGAAACGGATTTCAGCCGTGTTTTATAAACATCAATAAATACTGAAAAAGACATGAAAATTAAAAAAAAAAAGAAACAATACCAGTGACTTTACATTGTCCTAATATTTATAATTCAAGCTGGGTTTTTAATACTTTTGCAATAGAGATTTCATCCAGAAGTCCTTATCTAATTAAAAAAGGAAAAGAAAAGTAGGCAGCATATTACTGATACAAAACCAGGGAAAGGGTCACAACTAGAGCAGAAAAATGACACATCCAGTTAGAACCGTGTTACAATTTGGCAAGAATACTATTAATGATCACTGTGTATGTGTGAAAAAAAGGCAGCATCACTACTACAGGCATGAAACGGTGATCAAGTGTCATTATCCATTGCCCCAAATGAAAAAAGAACATTAGTAAAAGGGAAAATGAAGACTAGAAAAGGAAAGAAAGAAAAACCCTAAGGAATCTTTAAAAGCCACCTCTTCATAGTAGTCTTCTAAGGCAGATGTTGCATGCACTACCTTCCCAAGAAACTAGACAAAACTCTTCTATTTTCCGTGTTTCCTTTCATTTAGTTTCATGAAGACAGGTTTGAGAGAGCAGAGCGCTGGGAAGAAATACTACAAACCTCTAAATTAGTGAAAGAACTTCCAGCATCACTGTTATATTCTGGGTAGGAGGAACTGGAAGAAATTATGTTTTTCAGCCTCTGAAGTGCAATGATCAATAGCAAAAGGAGAAAAGCTAAGAGACTAAGGAATATAGAAACATAGACATAGACATTGGATAAACGGCCGGGAGATGAATCCACTGAAGTTGAAAGGGACGTGGGATATAGCTCCAGAAAAGTCCCATTTTCCATGTTTCCTGCAAATCCAGATGAAGGGTCGGGTTCTGACATTTTTGGATTTGTATTTTAAAAATCACAACAGATCTTGGATTCAAAGGTAGTTTTAGCAGCATAACAAAGGGTTTATTTTAGGCGACCATTTTTCCATCACAATGAAGAGATGACAAGTTGGCCAGTGATCAAATTTATCCTTTACTGCTCAAGCCCAGGACTAAGTAAGATTGTATCTTTCAGAACTGCAAGGAAAAAAAAGAAAGAAAAAAACGAGATTAATTTACTAGCAGATAACAGGATTCAATGCACACCTGATACAATCTAGTTCCTAAGAGTTACAAGTAATTATTCCTTAGCACTGAGCTGTAATTCTTAAAGCATTAGCTAACAACTATATTTTTATCTCTATTTTCCAAAATGCAAGGATAGAAGAAATCCTACCCATCAATAAATTGAAATTGACCCTTCCCCACCATGAGCTATTTAACTGAGGAAGGGGACAATAAAAAATGTGCTTTATATGAGACTGACATATTGGAATCCAAATTTGTCTTGTGGAAAGAATCTAGTCAAGGAATGAAAAATACCTCTGAAGACTTCTGCTCCTCAACCTACATGAGCAAGATGGATCAACACCACGACTGATGACAAATCCATTAGCCATTTACTCTATACTGTCTTTGCCAGAGGTACCCAAAATGAGAAAATCATAGAATCGTAGAATGATTTGGGTTGGAAGGGACCTTAATGATCAGCTAGTTCCAAACCCCCTGCCATGAGCAGGGATACCTCCCACTGCATCAGATTGCTCAAAGCCCCATCCAGCCTGTCCTTGAACAATTCTAGGGAGGTGGCTTTCACAACTTCTCTGGGCAGCCTGCTCCAGTGCCTCATCACCCTCACAGTGAAGACTTTATTTGCAATACCTTATCTAAATATACCTTCTTTCAGTTTGAAACCATTCTCTCTTGCCCTATCACTACACTCCCGAATAAAGAGTCCCTCCCCTTCTTTCCTGTAGGTATCCTTTAAGTACTGGAAGGCTGCTATAAGGTGTCCCTGGAGCCTTCTCTTCTCCAGGCTGAACAAATCCAGTCTCTCAGCCTGTCCTCATAGGGGAGGTGCTCTAACCCCTTGATCATCTTCATGGGGCTCCTCTGGATCTGCTCAAACAAGTCCATGTTCTTCTTATGTTGGGGTTCCTGGAGGTGAATGGTGAATTCAGTACTCCAAGTTGGGTCTTGTGGACCTGCTGGCCATACTTCTGTTGATGCAGCCCAGGATGTGATTGGCTTTCAGGGCTACAAGCACACATTCCTGGCTCATGTTCAGTTTTTTATCCACCAATGCCTCCAAGTCCTTCTCTGCAGGACTGCTCTCAATCCACTCATCACTCTGCCTGTATTGGTGCTTGGGATTGCCCCAACCCAGGTGTAGGATCTTGCACTTGGCCTTGTTGAACTTTATGAGGTTTGCATGGGCCCAAACCTGTCCTGGTCCCTCTGGATGGCATCCCTTCTCTCCAGTGTGTCAACTGCGCCACACAGCTTGGTGTTGTCAGCAAACTTGCTGAGGGTGCACTCAATCCCCCTGTCCATGTTGCTGACAAAGATGTTAAACAGCATCACTCCCAATACCAGCCCCTGCTGGACCTGCTTTCTTACTATATATTTATCAAATGGATCAAATGGTTTCCAAGATCAAAATGCATCTTGCTCTAATGCTGCCATGGGGTTCTCAATGGCAGGCACATTTCAGTGAATTGTTGCAGCTCCTGACACCTACAACCAGAATCCTGAGGGAACAGGCAGCCCTAGAAGCTCAGCAAACACGAGGGGACCATCTAAGGGCAGCGAATGCTAATGGGGAAGAGAGCTCATCTTTGAAAACACTTTGCTTCCAGGCACTTGGTGTTGGAACCTGGAAACTTGAGGGCTGGCAAAGGTCAGAGTAGCACAGGATGAGCAGACTGGAGTATGCCAACATGCTTTTTTTTAAACAAGTGTAGTCAGTCCCCAGGTGCAGTCTAGAAGCATAAGAGTAGGCTTGGTGGTGGGGAATTGCTGGTAAGAAGCTGACGTGCTGTAGCTTAATTACATGGCATAACGCCTTGCTTTGGTTTTGACAGAAAACAGAAAACACAAGGTGCAAGGAGGTAGGAAATGAAGCTCATTTTCTGCACATAATCATCCATATGCAAACTTTCTATACATCCATCCATGGTCAGCCTCTCACTGCAGATATTAAGCCACTGCACGGAAAGGCAGCAAACCTTCCTCCCACAAGGAAGACAATATCCACACAGAAGAATGCTAAGAAGTTTGCTTTGCAGTGGCTGAAGTTATTTGCATAGTGACCCACTATACTTTTGCAGTGTAAATTAAATTTAGGAGGCTATAGGCCGTGAAAAGTCCTAAATGCCTGAGTAAACAAGGAAAACATTAAGCAGTAGATATAATCTCATTCTACATTTTTAAACCTTATTTATTTTCTATACCTTAAAACTACATCTAGCCTACTACATAAAACATGTCAAGGCTGTTCTCTGGTCTCAGTGACAACTTGTGTGGCACGCTGCAGCAAGATGGCCAAACTCTCTGCTAGCCCCATGGACATGATAGCCAAATCACAGCTACCTTTGGGAATGAAGGATGGCCAATCCTAACCCCAAATACGTCCAGGCATTGCTTGAAGGATGCTAACTGGCCAAAACCATGCCAGGAAGTGTGCCTACTAATTGAACAGGAGAGATGATGTTAGGCCTATGCCCTGGCTTGGATTAATTTATTAGTACGTACACATCCATAGTGTTTTCATGGATAAAAGGTTACATCCCAGATGTTGTTTTACTGTTTATTTATTGAATTCATTGTTTTATTGAGGAGCCCGGATAGCCTACAAGATATGCAAAAGTATAAAACTGCATCTGCAAATATCAGAACAAAATATTCTTACCTTTGTGGTGTATAACTCATATCAACGCAAAAAAAAATACTAAACAAAACCGTTTTATAACCCTAGTAGTATTTAGCTCCACAAGAAACAGTATTGTACCTTGTGTAATAAGTAAGTCACAACAGACTGAACAAAGAGAGATCCTTATGAGATTATATTCCTTTTGAACTGTCTTTAATTTAGTGATCCAAAATTAACTAATGGAACAATATGTGTTCATTTCATGTTCTGGAAGTAGTTAAGTGGGTTATAGCTAATTCATCCTTTTTGAAAGATAAGCTTTGATATAGATGTTTATCCTTGATTACTCATCATAATGAAAAGCAGATCCATTATTAATTGAATTGCTCTATAACTTGAGGAATTAATTCACATAAATTCTTTAACATGTCAGAAGTTAAAAGCCTTTAAAGTCTTCACAAATTTGAAATCTGTGACATTCTACTTTTACCATTAACAGTTTTGGCCTTGATACAAGGAAGAACATTGGCGTGAGACTTTCTTTGAAGTTAGAACAAAATTTATGGTCTTAAATGGGACTAATCAGAAGCTCACAGTTAAGCAGAGATGTGAGTGCTTTTCTTTATAGGTCTTACAATGTCAGCTGCACTATTTTTAACTGAGCATTTTCTGGTGAGATCAGAGACACTGTAAACTCTGATTTCCAAATAACTAGGGCCCAGATCTTAGTTGCCTCACTCACATTGCGTAGTGATGTGATGTGTAAATGCATCCCACCATAAAATGTAACTTCAGCTAAAGTGGCTCTTTGGCTAATAGTTTAGGAAAAAAACCCCACCACAACAGAACAACTCTGTTGTTTTAATCACACATTTAAAAATATGGACCTAAAGTGTAAGGTCCTACTCAGTCTAAAAGGATTTTTACCAACCATCTGTACCGTGTTGGAGTAAAACAGCAAAATCATACAGAGTGTGAACATATCTGGTCCTGACATCTGAGTAGTATTCACAGGAAGGGCACAAAACACCTACAGAAGTAAAATGGAACCAATCCTGATCCCTGATGACATTCCCTGGTGCTGTTCCAACACCACAATCGTGCCAGAGAGCAGCCAGGATGGCTCAACCAGCAACATGTGGCAGAGGTGCAAATGACATTCTGGATCAAAATGTGGCTACAGAGTCCTGGGGTTGCATATGCCTCTGCCACACCACAAATCAGACCTCCTAGCAAGGGGGATCCACAAGTAGTTTTATTCAGTGCACCACAGGTACTGCTTCAGCTCAGGTTCCTGCTTCTGCTGGGGAAAGATAAGTGGCATGAGTCATTTGTCTCCTACCCTAATCTTTCCAAAGAAATAATCCCCAAAAAAGCCAAATGTCAGCTTCACCTTCTCGTTTGGTCGTCAGTTTTGCGCATTTCTGAAAACTAAATAGAACAGCATCATAACATGTAGCCCAAACCTGGTTCTCACAAAAGGATTCAGAATTTTGTCACTGATTTCAAAGTATTATGGCAAAATTGAAAGTGGCTAACTGCAGAGTTCAACTACGGAGCCAAAGTCTTCAAATTCTGTAAACAGTCCCTACCTCTTCCTTGTCTATTGTTGGAATGCTGAGTTGGTTTAAAGCAAAGACTGTGCTGTTGCGAAATGACCGGAGATCGAGAGGAACTCCAACAGGAGAAGGCTTCCTGAATAGCTAGTCCTGAAAACTCCCTGGGACAGGAGAACTGTGACCTGTCTGCTGCAGGACTCAGGTTTTGTGGTGTAGCTGGATGTGAATAACATTCTCAGAGGCCCTTCTGCAATCCCAAGATTCGGATGCATTACCTGAGGCAGCTTCCCAGGTCACTGAGCCCAGGCCCACCACTAAAAGTCCCAAGTCATACTCTGTCTTTCCAACACTGGCTGAGTTTTCCTGCTGCTGTTACTCCATTGTTACACATACTTGCTATTCTAATGGGCAAACTGCTTAGAAAGATTCACTCATTTCAGTAAAATAACTCACTGTGCCAAGAAGGCACAGACCCGCCCGCCATGCTCTGTTGGTTTTAGATGTACTGGAGAGCAAAACCTTGTTCTGCTACTTTAGCCCCCAAATATGAGGACTGGCACACAGGGAAAAGCTCTGCTAGACACATGGTGTCATTTGGACATCCTCAGTTTTCAACCAGAACCACTATTTAAGTATTGCCCTCCAGCTGTGTGTTGTTCCTCCATTCATGTCCTCGGTATAAATCACCTCTCACAGATGAGGGCAACCACTCTTACTCCAAGGGTAGAGATACCCAGCAGGTACTGTAGGCAGGCTTGCTTGGAGTTGTTAATCTTTTCTTTTAGCCCAATGTAAGTGGGAGATAGGTAAACTGGTGTTCACCAAAAGCAGGGAAAACTGAGTAGGTGAGGGATGAAGCCAGGTAAATCCCAGGTACCATGTTGTATCACGCCTGAGTAGCCACGCCAAAGCTATCAACTGTTTGCATCTTTGATGGCATCTGTCATAAAATCTGTTTATTTTCAGAAATTGGAAATGTGGTCAGGAGCAGAGGCCTCATTAATTAGCATATGCCCTCAGTGACGAATTATACGTAACATAAATCATTTAATCATGAGCAACGCTGATACAGTATTCATCTCCCAGTTCAGCCTAAGGTGAATGTTAAATAAGACTGCAGCACTCTCCAGGATGGCATGCAGTAAACGGAGAGCTTTTTCACAGCCTCTCTGTCATAAAGCCTTTACCATCCAGCTGTCTGTATTTGTATTTCTCTGCATATCTTGATGCAACAACTCTATTTCTCCAAGCTCAGTGAAATATAATTTAATGGAGCATCCTCACAACCACTGAAGCTCTAAAAATTGAGAAACAGGAAGCAAAGATAAGTCTGGTAGATTCGTTTTCTTAGGAGTTTATCAGCCATAGATAAGTACTTTGTTTTCTTGGTTCTTCCTGGCTTTTTTGACTACAAGCTGAGAAATACTGTGGCTATTTCAGAGGCTTTGAAAGGTTTAAGCAGAGAGACAAACTGACATTAAAAAAACCCATTGGTTTTATGCTACATAAACTAACATTTATGTCATAGTCTCCCATCAACTCTTTCTTTACAGATAGAAAGTATTCTAAAAAGCCCTTATTGTAAACAGCTCCTAGCAGAGCAGAACTTAATTTGCCTTTACCACGGTTACAACAGTGAAGTCCTTCATCCCATCAGACATTACTGAGCTGCTGATTGTCTTCCTTCCCTGAAAAAAACCCTTTTGGCTGATTTTAGCTCAACCTATACAGAAAGGCATAAGTGCAACAGGAGGATTAGATTTCTACCATCTTCAAAACAGTGTGCTCAGTGAAGTGAGGCAGGGAGTCGTGCACTGACCCAATGCAGGACAGCTGAAGAAGCTCACCCATGTCAGATGTCCGTGGATCCTGGCAGAAGGAGCATCCAGCCACCAGGCTTTGTTATCTTGTGCACAGTGTCCTCCTGTGGATCCAGTTCCCACGCATTTGTCCCAGGGGACATGGAGATAAGCAGCAAAAAAGCATGCCCACGCTAGCGAGTCCACAATGGGTGACTTGGGACCATCCCCTTGATGGGTTGGATCTAGTGGTTAGCAGATCCTGGGTGACACCAAGATTATTGGCCATTGACCTGGCTAGGAAATGGCCAGGAAGTGAAGGTGAGTTGCAAGACGGTACTCTGGGTCTGTGCAAAAATTGCTTTATTACTGCTTGTATTAGGCAGACAGCTCGTTGAGTAGGAGAGAAAAGGGAGAAGACATTCCTTAAAGTGATTTTCTCTGTTAAAGAAATCAGAAGTATGTTCTCTGCTGTCTTTTGGAAAGTTAAAGCCAGGAGTGAGTAGATAATGATATCATCCTCTCATGACCTGCAACCAGAAAGACCTCTCCTTCATTCAGCATCAGAGCAGGGAGAGCAGGAGGAGAACTGTGCAGGTTCCCAGGTGATATGGTGATGCCAATTCCAGGATGAAACTTCCTCATCCCTAAAGGTGAGTCGCCCCCCAAGTTCTGTTATCATGATGACTACCTCCAAAAGCTGGAAGCAAGATTTCACTACATCTGTTAAAAAGATTATGGTTTCTAATGACCTTTGCAAATTCAATACATGTAGGAAGGCCAGTGAACTTTTGATTTAATTCTTTCATCTTTCCCCTCACTGCCTTTTTTTCCTACATTTATTTCCTTTAGCATAGAGGACTAGAGCATCATACATCGTCCTTCCAGCTAACATGTGACACAAAGCATTTAATGTCATTAGAAATACGTTTGCATGCTCATACTAAAAGACTCAATGAATTTTACATACAGGGCCTTGAAAGGAAATTTGCTCCAGGCTGGAAAAATATAACAATTTAACATCAGGCAACTAAATTAGACAGTAGCTGTAGACAGAAAAGAAGTGAGCAACATTTTATTCCAATGAAAATGTAGGTAGGAAAGAAAAAGAATTAATGTTTACTTGGATTTTAGCAAGAACATGATCCTTAATACTTCTTATTCTTACATAAATGTCTTTGGCACTTAAAAGACCACAGGTGAATGGGATGTTTCTTTTTCCTGTTACAGATGGACCCTCCAGGAGCAGAGAATTCCTTTACCACTCCGCCTGGGAAACAGGGCCAGTCACCAACTGACTCAATAATATAGTGCACACAAGGAAAAGGAAAAACTATTTCCTGCCACAAGCAAAGTCTTCCTTTTAATTTATGATCTAATTTCATTTTTTATTATTATTTAATATGATTTACATTTATGACTTTTGAAATCTACGAAGACAACTGCCCAGATGGCTTAGTTGCAGGTTAAAATCAAGTTATATTTTCTTTAGGGTTTTGTGAGGGGATGGGAAAAGGAAACTCAGAGCCATAAGGATACTTAGATTAATTCTGATAGGATCAAATGCTTGTATCATTTACATTTCCCATGCATCTGCAGATTATAGCGTTATTTATATCAATGTAAAGCAAAGACATAATGACCTGGGATCAGACCCAGAGCTTGTCAGTTGAATCTGCTCTTTAAAAGTAAGAGAAAAACAATTAAGGAGAATGAATAAAATACTTACAAGCAGGAAGATGTGAGGATGAAAGCCCAAAGTCCAAAGCCCAAGGCAGGATGCGGTCAGTTATCACACCCAAATCTAAAGGGACTGCATGCTGAGAAAAGCTCCTATAAAGAAAGCAAATCAAAGCTGAAGAGTTTAATAATAACTACATCAATAAAAGAACCAAGGAGGAAAAGTGCTGAATTTTGACTGCCTTTAGCGCCAGAAATTTCAGAAAGAAACCAAAACAAGCCAACTGCAGTACTGACTTGTATTTTATTCCTGCTAGGCATATCCTTCTGCTTTCCAGTTACAACACTGCATGCATAATATCAAAACCATTATATCATGTATAATATCAACACCATTGTTGTAATATCAAAACCATTATCTTGATCTCAGCTTTGCAGCCATGCCTTGATAACACCTCCCTCCTCTTCTTTTGCAGAGTGCTCCAGGACCAAGACAGCCTGCTGTCCCCTGGAAACTTTTTAAGCACCAGAGCACTGTATCTGTACTCCAATTCATTTCACATTATTCCCTAAAGACTCCAACTCCTGCCAGGAATCAGGTCTTTCTGGATTACATATCATTATTTATTTAGTCTCTTTATTTCAGACAATCTTCAGTTTAAATTCACTTACCTGAAATACCCAAACTGAATACTATATATGCATTAGGATAACTAGCAAGTTTTTATGTGTTACATTCGTTCAGTATCTAAAATTAAAATTTGGCCCCTGAATAATTTTTAATAAAGGAAATCAATTGGTTGTATATGAAGAAACAATCCCAGACGATGCAGATTGATGCAAAAGAGACCCACTTTGAAAAAGAAAAGAAGAGACACTTGCACAGACATTATACATCTCGGAGCTTTGCCCTTTCGGCACATGTAGTTTGAACTGCATTAGAAAAGCAGATCTCTGGGGATGAATGTTAATGCATTGTTGTGTTGCTTTCATCCCTTCAATCACTGAATCACTTCTGGTTTAAGCCAGTTCAATAAAGAATAATATCTAGTGCAGTTGTCAAAAGTTGGCTTTGCGGAAATGCAAATGTTTTGATAACATCGATTATACTAACATTCCACCTAAAGGGAGCCTGAGAGCTCCCTGACCCTCTTCCCGCAGAAGGAGAGGAGGGGGGCTGCAGGTGAGCTTCGAGGTTGGCTTCCCCAGGCATGGACCCAGGACGTCCTCTGGGTGTGAAGGCATGCATCCCATCACCTTGCCCAGAAGCATGAAGGCTGAGGCAGGTGGTGTTACTGGGATTGAGAGGGGGATGCAACAGCCCCCATATACCATTTCTCTGGCAAATTTGCTTCATATAACAAAGCACTTGATCCTGTGCCCCTCAGGTTTTTTCTGCTTGTAGCAGAGACCCTTTCCCTTCCCTTTGTTTCTTTCAGAACAGCTCTCCTGGGGAAGAGGGGCACAGATCTCTTCAACAGGGATTGTATCTTCAAACAAAACAAATATAAATGAATTTGCTTCTTTTCCAGCTCTCTTTTGTTTCTGCAGCATCTTCTTTAGTCCCTCTTCCCCCAGACACAGAGAGCACTGCTCTTCCCATCCAGCCCTTCATTCAACACAAGCCCCAGTTCCCGGCAAGGCGGCAAAGGGAAGAGAGCCTACCAAATCTTGAGCTGATTAAACACGCCAGACATGCAGCACAAAACACAATACGTCCTCAAGGCTCTTTACATGCATGCTTTCATATTCAAATGGTAAGCGTACACAGTGAGATGGAGAGGTCTGAGCTTTTAATTACCTTTGAAAAACACAGAAATATTTGGACCAGAACATCAAGAAGCCCTTGGCATACACAGTTGTATCCCACGGTCTTTCATCCTTCTTGCACCAGTCTAATGCCCTTTAGGGGCATTAAGTATTTTCACAGTCTTAGCTGCAGCACCAATTCACAGCTGAGGCTTGTGCTGGCCATGTTCTGTCACAGTAGATTTGGCCCAAATATTGTGTTCGCTCCCATCACCAATAAGATACATAGGCAGCCCAGGCCTATCCGTTCCCTGTATTTCTCGGGATGTGCATGGGGAAAGGACTCTCATTGCTGTACATCTGAGACCTCAGTTGGGGAAATTGGACCCTCCTTGGTCCTGCTTCCCATGGGAGCAAGAGTATGAATCTCGCCCAAAGGACATACAGTTGCCAGGGAAATTAGTCTCCCTCCCGTGCTAGTTTGCTAAATATATTTATTTCCCACTTTTTGTTGAAAATTTCCAGTAAAAAAATACAGGTTGCTGAAAAAAACCCCACCCATCCCAAAACTCAAAAACCCACTCTTCATTGATGGGATATATTTGATTTCTCACTGTCCAGTCCCAGCTTTATCCCCGCCCTGAAAAACTTTTGTTCCTGTTGGCCTCTTTGAGCCAAATTCAGCCCCAGGCACAAACCTCAAAGACAGTAGGGCTCCTAAAGTTTAAAAACAGCAGATGATGGGGAAGAGGACACCCAAAGATTTACCCAGCCATTTGGTTCTCCTTAACAGCTTTAGATCTCAGTAACAGACTTCTAGTCAAACACAGCCACTAAGACATCACTGCCAAAGTAACAGACCACAGGTACCCATGGGGATAGCAGGCTGGAAGGAGGTGCATTGCAACGTTAGCCAGGGAAGAGAGAGGAACTAACAGGTATCAGGATTCCTTGATCTCTGCATTTTGTGGAATGACTTCTTGTTTGATCTCTTACAAGCCCAAATTCAAAAAGTTTTGTTTGAAGAGAAAATTTAGCACAGGGTGGAATGGCTGCTTAGCTAGAAGTGTGCTTTTGCATGGGGCAAAAAGAAAAAAAGTTAAAAAAACCATAATAAATCAATTAAAATCCATTTCCATCAGTGGAACAAGTATATGAAAGTATTTCAGTTACTTCTGTCTTGCTGTATCATTTCATGGTTGAGT
>NW_009734432.1:280-4217 GCF_000703405.1 Apaloderma vittatum | reverse complement strand
GCTACCCCTCCTTGCAGAGGCTGCGTGGAGCATCCCACCAACACCGTTAATCCTCTTGGGAGAAGATGCCACCCAGCACATGTGTAGGGGTGGGGGTGATGCAATTAATCTCAGACCAAACAAAAGTTAATTAAGCTTTGTTAGCTCATGCCTGACTCTTAACACTCCCAATAACCAGCTTTTTTTATCTGAGACAAGCGGACCAGCGCTGGGCTGCACGCTTGGGGCCAAACGGCCGGTGCAGAAGAAGGCTGTGCACTCTGCTCTCCCTGAAACCTCATGGATTCCTCATTGGGCTGTTCTCCAGCTCCTCTATGTCTTTACTCTGAGCAAAACCTACCAGATAAAATACGGGTATGCAGTCCCTGGAATCAGAGCTGCTTTCATTCTCCATCACACTCCCCTGTGAGGCTAACAACTTGCAGGGCTCAGACCCTCAGGTTTAGCATCCCTCTAGATAAAGGGGGTAAACCTACCCCCTCAGATACACGAGACACTACCTCCTTTACCTACCAGGAATACAGTTTCAGGGCTAAATCTGGAAGTGAAGAGATTTAAGGTCCACTTCAGTGCTGCGGTACAGCATTCTTCCTGATGCTGGCTGAGGTGGCTGCACACACGAGCTTAGCTGAGAGCTCCTGTCCCTTGTACTCCACAGGGGCATGTCTGCCCCCTCCTTGGAAGATTGGGGCATGCGTGCTGGCATCCCTGCAGATTTCAGCAAGGGACTCTGCTGAACAACATGTGGCCCTTAACTTTGCCAGTCCATGGCATTATCAGTCCTTAACTAATGAAGTTGTGACCTAGTAAGTGGAGTCCAGAGTAATAATAAAACACTTTCCTTTGGTGAAATTCAGCTGACACACAAGCTTCAATATGTTTTACAAAACCAAAGTATATGGTCCACATCAAGCCCAAAAACATCAAGAAGATTTCATTTTAACCTCCTTAGAAATCCTGATGTAATATAAAGCTAGGACAAAATTTTGTACACTGGATTCAACAGAAGCCTCTGTTAATGCAACATTTTATTTCAGTATTTTTTCTCCCCCAATAAAGCAGATTCAGCACCAACTACATAGTGTGAACTTAAATGTCAATGGAATTTTAGGCACAGATGTGCCCTTTGTCTCTGCTTGCCAACTCAGGTGCCTTAGCCTGCTTAACCAAGAGATGTAAGGAAACAGCCTTCTCCTTCGATTCTCCGTTTCCCCTCAATGGCATAACAGAAAGGACCTCCGTCCCCGAGCCACTCCTTATTTTACCAATGCAGGCTGCACACCCTCCCTTGACAGAAAGATTGTGGCATTATCATATCTGTATTTGTGTGCACAATATTTACACATTGTCACTGTTTGCAAAACAGTCTGCAATAACTTATGTGAAGACACAACAGGATTGCACAGGGAGTTGCAGTTAACCATGTTGTAACATGTAAGCATAAGGGGGCAGGGTTGCACCTGAAATACCAAAAAGAGCAAGTGAGGATAACGTGGACTATGGAAGGAGAGCTGCTGCTGGTGCTAGATAGAGTGATTTGTGCAACATTGCCTCTCAGGTGTCCCGGCTGTAGAGGACACCATTGTGCTCAAACCCAGAGCCAGACTAATTCCAGTGACAGATATGGTGGCAGCACAGGTCAGAGCTTATTCTCAGCAGCTCACCAGCCAGCCTCTGAATGCATCACAGCAAAAGCAAACACGCTGGGACATATCAAGGAAACTAATGAAATTACAGGCAAGGTGCCCATATGAAGCTACAAATAAGCGCAAGGGAAGCTCAGGGAAATAAAAAAGATGATAGCTTGAAGGAGACACATGCTGCGAACATGGGCTGATCAAAGCCCAGGGTGTATGCTTTGGTAAAGCAAGGGAGGTGGTACATCATGTATGGAGAAGACTATCGAGGACATTTGAAAGCAAAGCCCATGGCTGACGTGTCCAATGCAGGGGAGAAGGGGGAGCAGCAGAAGGACGGACAAAGAGGGGCATTGCAGCCAAAGTAGCAGGCTAAGAGGTGGATTTTTGCAGCAGCACCATGGATCGACTATGCTGTAACAGGATTTCCTCTGTGCAAGCCAGGAAAAGGAGGTAACCACAATCATGAAGACACATGGGGAGGAGTGCTTGCAAAAGAGTGTAGGAGATGAAAATGTCTTGACTTCTTAGTATTTAAATGCCAAGTCTCAGCAACCTTTCAGAAACACCAGGTTTTTCAGTAGCTTCTGGATGTACTCTATGGTTGAGCTAATTCCTCTTCTGCTTCTGTGTAGATGGGGCACCAGGAGGAAAACTGCATTGCTTCCTGCCTCAGATGGGGAATTTACACAATACAATTTATAATTTGTGCTGCACCAGTAAGACCCTATTTTTACCAAGACACTTGGCAGACACAAGCTATCCCCGTCAGCCTTTTACGTCTCAAAAGGTTAACAAATGCAAGTGGCAGTAACTTCCCAAGCCAAATACATTCACATACACACAGTCACCTACTTGGTGATAGTACTAGATTAGACTTGGATGCTGAAATAGCCCAGGACCTCTTCCTCACCAGCTCAAAGTCTTGGAGCATTTCTGCTGTTGACAGCAATGCACACATACTGGATATAGCAAGTAGCAGTCTGCAGGCAGGGAAGTCTGCATGCCGGAGCAGAGGAAAGCCGTGGAAACATGAGGGAGGCAGTGGTGACATGCCTGCCTCTTCTTGCCCCACCTTGAGTGATATGGACAACCCAGTCTCAGGAAGAGATAGAGAAGGAAGGCAGCCAGTACCCAGCTACAACCAGAAACAACCATCCCTAAGGGGGACAAGCCCTTCTAGATTTAACAGCAGAAACAAAGAGGCTCGTGGTTTCAGATTGCCTTTCGTTTCAGTCTGTTCAGGCACAGAAAAGTCAGAGCGGGGTCAAAATAACTGTAAAAAGCAAAATCCTAAAGAAAGAGACAGCCACCCTCCAGCCATATCCCGTACCAGAATAAAACTGCCAGCACTACGTACATCCTATATGGTCCCGATTTTATACATTTCTTTTACTCAGCTTTCTCTCATTCTCCTACAATCATCTGAGAATTAAATTTAATAATATTCAGTATGCATTCCTAATTTTCTTTGCCTATATAAATGTTAAGCAATGTGGCAAACGCTCAACCATTTACCACTATTTTCACAATCTCCCTCCAACTAACTGTTTAGCAGGAAGAGTTTGCTTTACTTGCTTTCTGCCCCAAACTTAATTACCGAAATGGTATTGCAACAGCTTTCAGCTTTCAGCTAGGCATAAAGTGTTTGAAAAGGGCACTTTTTTTTTTTTTTGCAGCCATCCCGTTCCCTTTTTCCACGTTGTGCTGTCTAAGCTCAGCTCTTCTCCCAGTGCACTGGATAGGCATTTTACAATTTATTTGCAGAGGGAGCAATTCCTTTCCTGTCATCTTCCTGCAAACAATGCGAAAGACCACACGGGTGGCAATCTATGCTTATACCCACAGAGCCAAAAATGTGCTTGCACAGTGATGACCCAGTGCTCTGTACTGTCAAACCCCTTGGTCTGCAGCATCTTTCAGAAATGGAAACCAACCTGTGCCTCCCTTCTCTCGGCATCCGTCCTTCCCGAGGCAGCGCACCCCCGGATGCTCTCCCCACGCTCTCCCAGAGCGCTCCCCTTTCTGCTTCCAGCCAAAGCAATTTCTCCAAAACGAAGAAGCTTTTGGTCAATTCAAGCTCTTCGACAGCCCGCAAAGTCAGTAAGGAAAAAAATAATAAATAAACAGGTTCTTTCCGAAACACGTTTGGGAAACATCGAACACGGGCCTAATGCATCCCTAGGTTAAACGCATGTGAAAATCAAACGCCCTTGATTATGACACACGAAAAGACAGAACATTCGCAAGACTCTCCCATTGAGGGCAGGCTCCCTCTGCTCACGGCGCCTTTCCAAACC
>NW_009734432.1:0-249 GCF_000703405.1 Apaloderma vittatum | reverse complement strand
GGAGACCAGCTCCAGCCCCGGGGAAGCCCCGCTCGGCACCGGACAGCGCCGGGGAAGGGCTGCCCGGCTCGGCTGAACCAAAACCCCAGCAACAGTTCTCAGCCCACCGGCTTAGCCCTGCCCGGCCGCGGCTCAACTCAAACCGAGGGCGCGAATAAATCGCACCGAGATTTAGGCGGGGTGGGGAAGTGGAGGGGAGGAAAACGCACCCCAAACCCAAAGCGCCGACCTGCCTTTATAAGGGAGGCG
>NW_009734431.1:1597-61475 GCF_000703405.1 Apaloderma vittatum | reverse complement strand
AGCTGTACAAACCAGTAAGTTCTAAAGCAAACAAAAAAAATCCAAAGACAAACAAAAAAGGCAAATAATGAGAATTACTTGTAGTTCTGGAAGCACTTGCACTACTTATATGAACTTGGACAACGCACAGCTTTTCTGTGATCACAGAGTTTGTTGATGCCCTGTGGGGCAATGTTGCATGATGTTGACAGTGTCCTTTTCTATAGGCTCCATTAATTTTTAATTTTTTTAAAGTATTACCTTCAAAACATTATCTTCCTACCTGCCCCAGTAGAGGGTGCTCTACACTCTGGAAATTCCACTTCTGGACGTACTGCTGTGAGCCTGGGGAGCACTTAGGAACGGATGTGGTATGTGGGCTGGTTTGGATACCTTACAGAAACCCAACTTCTAAAAATTTTTGAAGAATTTAAAGCAAGTAGCTTCATAGTTTGCTGGTAAAGAATAGAAATTCTGGAGATGAACTCTTCACATAGATGGAGCTTTGTGGACATGATGTTACAGTTTATTGGGTTTTATTCAGTCTGGAATTACTTGTGATAGCTTAATGTTGTCATGTGCATAATTAGGTTTTTTTCCCCCCGCAAAACACAGAAAAATAAACTTTACATATACGTGTAGAAATCCAATATTTAAGAAGTTGAAACTTAGTTGAAATCAGTTCTGAAAACAGAACATGTGTTATAAAAGTATTCTTACTGCTCTAGAGCTTCACTCAATGCTTGCTCTTTTGTGTGGCTGAAAAAACCAATGCTAATAAAGCATCAAATAATCTTTATCAGATTTTACTCCTATTACTTTTTTTTTTAATGAAGTGGCAGTTGTTATTTTATGTCACAGAAGGCCTGATGCTCGCATTCCTCTGTGCCCGGTTCCCTGACAGAGTCCAGAATGCCGCTGTCAAGGTGTCTGAGCTCCCTTTGCACGGTGGAACGGGCTGAGGGTCTTTCTAGTCACACTCACTCAACATGAAGCTGCCTCAGTGCGGTTTATAGGGCTTACAAGAAAGAGAGAGGGCAGAATCACAGACTCACAGAATGTTAGACAGGAACACATCTTAAATCCCATCCCTTCTCTCACTTAGCTGCTGTCCTCAGAAGACGTGTCCCTCTGCTTGAGCAGCTGACACCAAGGCTCTAAAGAGAGGCTTTCCTTTAAACACAGATACTGGAGATGACAGTGGATCCTCCAGGGCAGGAGGGCTTCCCCTCTCAGTTTGGGATTTGGTGACTTTCTCGACGTTCAGGGACTGACCCCACATTTTCCAGATCCAAAGAATAAGTCTGACTCCATCTGCTGTGATTAAACATTACGCGATAGGGCTGGGAACCTGCCTGAGTATGGGGCTATCTTGCATTTTTTCATTTCTATATTTTTCTCTTAATATCTAAACATAAAACAAAAAAATGAATGCTTGTAATTCTAATAATAATGTCTGATGCTGTCTACTAAGTTTTAGCTTAACAGATCAAGTATCCTCCCTTTCAGAAAAGCTGACGGATTCACTACCACTTTAAAGCAGAGTCTGCTGTAAAGACTCTTAAAAGTTGTCATGCTCCTCGGTATGGTACATACCCAGCACAAAGTAATAATCTCATAACTGCCTTTATCAGAAAAGATCATTTTTTAAAAAAGCAAAATTACTTTATTAGTTCAATAATAATTTCAGAGCTTTTCAAGATAAGGAGCAGCATTTGGGAGGGGTTTCATTTCCTGTCTGCTACCTTATCAGTCAGAACTACATCTCAAATGTCTGGAGATTATGTATTTTTAACTGAACTCTAATAAAGTTTGTGCTGGGAAATCTGCACACCTGACTTGGTCTGTGATTATACGTTAGATACCAAACTTTTGCTCCCTTTTTAAAAAAAACATTACTATGCATATTTCATTAAAATTTTGCCTGTACCCTTGCTGAAGGAATTTGAAAGGTGATTTTGCTGTGGCTAAATAAATTAATGGATGTTAGTTGCTAATGAAGATGGTCTTTGGATTAGTTCATAAGAAATGGAACATCCAGGCTGGAAATTTTCTTGAAATACAGTGTTGAATAGGAAAAAAACTTAACAAGCAATTACAGTTACTTCTAACCAATAGAGTTTTAAATTATTTGTCTTTATAATGAGGAGTTGTTTCTAACTTTAAAAACTGGGGGAAGGGTTGTTACTCCAAGGAAAGCCTGTTGTAGTGACCAGATGTTACAGCGACACTCTGATATGTTAGAAACAAGTTTCCACTCTGATTTGCTTGCTATTATTTGTGATATAGCTGTTTTCTCCAAAAACGTTATTTATTCATGCATTGTGTTATCTGAGGTGGCTCGTTAGTCTCCCTAGTGCACTGTTTCATGTTCTGTTTTATCTTTGGAATTCAGTTGAAAATATCCCTGTGGTACAGCAGATAAAAAATCAGAATAACCCCACATACATTGCTGTACCTTCCTAGCCTTTCAGGACCTGATCTGTTGCTACAGGGTCTAAAGTGTAGCGGAAAAAATAACTGTACGTAGACTACAGTAGTACTAAATTTGGGAAAGAGATTGTGGAGTCAGTGTGGGTAGTTCTGTGAATGTACCAGCTTGGTTTGGTGTATTTTTTTAGTGATCCATCTAGAAGATAAATGGAATGTTTTAACAAGCACAAAGGAAGAAACTGAAAACCAGCAGAAAACTATATTCTCTTGTGTACTCAGATTTCTGGTTTTGCCTACAAATCTGTCCGTTCACTCTGCAGCTTCGCAAAAGATACAGCACATCTGAAAAAAAGATTGACGAGTGTCAGTGATGACAGTTTTCATGCAAAGTAAGACTAAGCAGGGTAAAGGATCTCTTAGTAAAGAGATTACAGACGGGGAGAAAGTGGAGAGGACTATTTCAAGAGGATATGTGTAATGTCAAGAATGATTCAGAGAAAGTAAAGTGATTTCATCATTTCTCTTAATACGAGCAGTAGGGTAGATTATGGAATTACCAAGTTTCTCTCAAGAAAAGGAAGTTAATTCAGCTGTGGAACTTTTTGCCATGGGATATTGTGGCATGGCCAAAAATATAAAAGGATTAGTCAAATTAAGGGATTCTCCTGGTGTCAAACAATGGTCCAGGTGCATCCTCCAGTCCAGGAAGTCCCTGACCTCCTGGTTTCTGGAAGCGAGGAGGGGATGCCAAGGAAGGCTAATTCTGTACACAGCTTGTTTTTCATGTTCTTAATCTCCTGTGGAGCAGCATGTAGAGAACTCAAAAGGGCAGTGCTAAAGGGCAAAGCCCACTCATGTGTCTTTTGTAACAGGTTATATATATATATATGTATATAAATATCTCACTTCTCAGCCTTTTGGCTAAAATCAAGTGAAGTATCTGTTCTTATCAGATAAATATCTGATACGACCTCGATGAGAGGACTTTATTTTTTGGGAGTTGGACTGAATGATCTCTAGAGGTGTCTTCCAACCCTTAACATTCTGTGAGTCCGTGATACTAGTTCTGAAACTTCTGGTTTTGAAAAAGGAATGGAGTGATGTGTTACATTGTCTGTCAGTAAGTACCATGCCTGGGGGTTTGGGAGCCATCACAAATGCTGTTCCTTAGGGGGCAGGCTATGCAGCTAATACCAGATTCTCCACTAATAACAGCTGCTGTGTCAGAATTTGTTGGTGTTTTACTTCTTGTAGCAGTCAGCAAGGAAAAACAAGTCGGGCATCTCACATATACTTTGAGAACACCTGTTAAAATAGGTGTGACATTTTTTGCACGACATTCTTAGCTTCAGATTTAAGGAAATCAACTTCAACACTGAAAGCGGTACTTGTCACACACTAAGACTTGTTTTCTGAGACTGCCTAAATGGTGCTGCACCCTCTGTAAATTGTCATTTACAGCACCAGTTTAGGAGGTATTACTACTAAAAATCTGATGTCAGCAACTGGGTTTTTTTCCCAAGAACAAACAAAACAATGGTATAGCAGCTCAGAAGGACTTAAGAACCTGGAAGAAGCTTATAGATGTGTGAAGGAGATGAGAAGTGGGAGAGAGCAATGAGAAATCTTAGTAGTTCAGGGTAATTTCTTTTTTTACTTTTTTTTAAAATCTTTTCAGAAGGTATCTTCCATGGTCTTGTAGGAGTGGTAGAATGGAGAATCTCATTTCTCAGAGTTTTTTGATTTGCATGGATTCTATGCCATTTCACAGGATAGGGTTAAGACATTTTATCCTTCTGGAAAATATTAAATTGCAAGCTTTGTACTTCAGAAGAATAGCTTGACTTCAGTGAAAGAGAAAGTATGAGACAGATTGCTGAGCTTATAGTGCCTTTAATAAATGGACAGTTGATAAGTAGAAACAATACAAAAGAACGGGAAGTTCTCATCTATCAGAGCTCGTAGCACAACAGGAAATTGCCCACCATAAACCATTAGAGAAGGTATTTGTTTTTTGTGAACTTACTGTCACTCTAGACAAACAAATCACAGGTGGGCTTCTTTACAATTACATGTACAATAACCAGGATTATATATTACATTTGTGTTTATGTAGTCTTTGAGGATCAGCACATTTATTTCATGTAAGCAGACAAGGAAAACGTTCTAAGCAGCATTTCAAATATTTTAGTGGAATAAAGTTTATTCTGTAAATAAAATTGCAGAATCTGTTTTGCCTTTTACTGAGCCTTCGCGTTCTGGCATAGTGCAGGGGAGATTCCTTACTGTTTCAGTACCTGTCTAGAAATCCTGTCTAAGAGTGTCTCTAAAGGAATCCTTCAGTGATGACTCTTAATATGTCAAGCATAGGACCATCTTCCCTGGAGTCAGGAGGAAGTCTGGGTCTTCTCTGTAATCCTGGTGTGTGTTCCACTGTCAATTTAAAATATTTATTTATATTAAGCAATTTATACTGGTTCATTTATAGCAATTTTTTAGAAGAAAGCAGATGGCACAAAAATCAGGTACCATGTTTTAAACATATCTCAACATCAGCTTATCAAACCTGGAAGCAACAGGTAAATACTAGATGAATGAAGCCCAGATTCTTGTAGATTTTTTTAAACTAGACAATCCACTATGTACTTCCCCCAGTCAACCAGCCAAACAGCTACATAAAATAAATAAGAGACTCTATCCAAACATGGTGTTAATTCTGTTTGATTTCAGAAGGTGCTAGTCCCCTCGGCCAAGCTCCCTGCTACTTGGTTGCCATATTTTATTAAGACCCTATTACACAATCTCCTTGTCTTTAAAATGTGATACGGAGCACTTGTTAGTCAAAGTTTCAGAACTTGAGAAGCTGCCAAAATGGAAGAGGAATTTTCCTTCCTATTTCTGCTTTTTAAGATCAAGATTTAATTAAATAAACAAAGATATGAGTTCTGTCATCTTTAGTGATTCTGTTTAATAAACAGTATTATCTGTTGGTTGATAAAAGATAGATATGCAGTTTAGTTCAACACTAATTAAAAGACAAAGCAAAGTAAAATGCAAAGCTTTTTTAGAAAGACAGTATGATTAGAACACATTTTTTCAGTAGTAGATACTGTGGTTTTAAGGGAAGATTAGTATTCCTGTTTCCTGGCGTATTGATCTCGAGGTGTGTTTTCTACCAATTTTTTGGCAGTGGTTGGAGAAGGGTATTGCAACTAAACCATTTTCACAGACCTTCTAGTGTCTGAGCATTTATTGGCCAGAGCTCACTTCTTTTGTGAAATGGCATGAAATTTTGTGCAGCTTTTGAGGTACACACATCGTTGAAATAGTGTTCTTAAACTCGTCACCATTTTCATAAAATATGTAAATACGTATGTATGTTGAGGTAGGGAAATGCTTTGCTCATGGAAAAGGCTGTATGCTTGGGGTAACTTTTAGCTTTTCTTACTTACAGAAAAATGTTCTTGAAGTGAGAGACGGACTTATGTAATGGAACCATCATATAGTTGTTCGTTGAATGGTAGGAAAAGAATACAAGCTGTACCAATGTAATTAATTTCATTTCTGCGCTGTTTCCTTCTTATAGCCGTCTGTTGGTGAAAGTCTTCAGAAAGAAGCATTGAAAAAACAAGCAATGAAACAGGTAAGATGCGGTGGAGGCTCTTCATGCCCTGACAGATGAAGAAACTACTGCATCCATTCCCTTTTATTAAATAATTGCAAAAACGTAATTGTGCAACTGCAGAGTTAGATTTGTCATTTAAAAAAAATCACTTAATGAAGCACAAGGTTTTGTTTAGAACTTGACTTGAAATTCTTAGAGACTTTGCACAGGCAAAGGTTTGCTTCACTTTTCAGGGCAAGATGGTTCATTTTGTAATTATTCTATCTGTAATCAGAGTAGCTGAAGAACTGCTCCATGAAAGCTGCATGAGTGGGGTTTAACACAGAGCTTGGCATTAATGAAAACACAGTAAAATTTCTGTTTACTCAATGCCAGCAATGTTTTTTTGTGGCATAGAAGGTGTTGAAGTTTTTAGCATTTCTCAGTTTGTTTTGTTTGTAGAATGTAATGTTACAAAGTATCGCTTTTAAAAACTACTTAAGTATATGCCAACAGTGAGCCTTTTTCTGTAATCAAGAAATAAATTGTACAGAGGAACCAGGAAGTTTGCATTTTAAAAGTTGCAGACCAATAAAAGACATATCTAGAAGGAAAAGATATTTATGCATCATACATTTAGCACGTTGCTGCTTTTAGTGGAGGTAATATGTGCTTAAGAGAAACTTGTGTGGTTGCTCTTCTGCACTCTTCTGCTGTCAGGAGATCTGATCTAAGGGCTCCTCTAGTAATTGTTTTTTTCTGATGAGGCTTTTAAATATTGAATGGTTTCACAGTTTCTACTTCCAGTCTGACTGTAGAACTAGACTAGAACTGCAAAATACGAAATCATATCCTGATTTATATTAGTACATATGTTTGAGGGAAGAGGACAGACTATAGATGATAACTGACAGTTAGTGAAAGTTATTGAAATGTTGTTAACTGTTTATGAAAAAATGAATTACGTTATCTGATGGAACAGTTTGCTCGTAAGCAGATTCCAGTATTGCTTTGACTGTTGTGCTTTGCTTCCTATGTTTCCTATAACTGCAAATCTTGATAATGATTTGGTTTTTTGCCTTCTCACTCCTGGTAGACAGTTCAAGGACTGTATAGGTCAAACCGGTTTTAATTTACACTCAGTGTTCTAATGAATGTAGGTTTGTGCTGTAGATCTCTTTAAATTACAATGTAGGAATGAAATGTTTGAAAAGAGTTACAAAAAAATTAAGCACGATTTTTTCTCTTCTCTCTCCTTTTTTTTTCTTTTAGACTAAACTGGAGATTCAGAAGGCTTTAGAGGAAGATGCTACAGTGTACGAATATGACAGTATTTATGATGAAATGCAGCAGAAGAAGAAAGAAAGTAATGCCAGTCTGTTATCCGGAAAAGATGACAAAAAGGTCAATACCTGAAAATGTATGCTCTCTGACTTACCTCTGTATGCTTGGAATAACTATGATTTATTAACCTTTAAGCGTTGCCAACTGCATTTTCTCATGTGGCATGCAAGTTTTGTGCTCAAATCCTGGTGCTCTTAAGGTAGTAATTTGCAGGAATTTTGGCCAAACTGTTAGCTTGTCACTTACTTCTGAGTCTTGATCCAGTGGTACTCTGGAGAGTGGGAGACTATAAGTTTCCCACCCAATTTATCCTGTACCTGTAGCGTATCTTTCTGTGTATTTCTGAAGAAAACGTTACAGCAGGATAATAGGATTAGAGGCAGTGCTCCCTGCAACAATGCAGCTTCTGACAATAAAGACTTTTCTGTTGTTAAGCCAATGGCCATAAGTCGTCCCTCCTCACTCACTAGTGTGCTCACGGGAGGACTGTCAGAAGGCTGAAGTAATTAACTTTCATTGGGGATCTTTGAGCCAGTTTCTACCGCCCAGTCCTTTGTTTCAAAGCATTGCTGAATTAGCCTGACAAGCGATGTTTTAATTGTTCCTTACTCTACTTCTTTTGAAAGCTCCTGTTGTGTTACATGGACATAAAAGGAAGCTTCCTACTCCTTTATAACATTAGAAAAGCAAGACTATTACGAGATAGAAGACAGGTGTGAGAACTCAGAAAACACCTAATTTCACTCAGAGTAAAAATCATCCGGGCCAAAGCTATGCTGAATGCTGTGATTGACTATAGCAACCTCTTTTGTTCCTGGGACACATGCCACATTAGCCATCTAAAAGAAGGACAGTTTATTTCGGATAGCTATCAAACAACGTGAAAATAGAGTAGACTAGCTTCTGTCAATTTTCTTCCCTTACCAACTTTCTTCAACATCTCCATCAATCCCAGTTTGTGGTTTTTTTAGCCACCTCAATTACCTCTCAGTATGGTGCCTTTTTCCCCTCCTTTTTTAGCCCAGATACATCCACAATATCGTCAAAGCAGCTGAAATTAGAAAAAAGGAGCAAGAAAGAAGAATGGAAAGAAAAATCCAGAAAGAGCGTGAAATGGAAGGAGGAGAGTTTGATCACAAAGAGGCTTTTGTGACTTCAGCCTATAAGAAGAAGCTGCAAGAAAGGGCTGAGGAGGAGGAAAGAGAAAGAAGAGAGGCAGCTCTTGAGGGTGAGATTCACACTGAAATAATTTGCCTTAAAAAGCAACACGACCTTGTACATGATGCACATTGTCATCTGGCCTTTTCTGTGAGATTTCAGATAGTTAAAATGAAAAAAGAGCAGGTAGCAGATACTGAATCAGATCCCACTTGGTTATTTTCCTTGGTTATTTCCGTTTTGCTAAAGGAACAGAGGAAGCTCCTCTGTTCATGTGTCAGTACTATTTGGATTGCAACATTTAATTTTTGAGGAAGGGTCACTTTTTGCAGGAAGACTCACAAGCCTGGGTGCAACAAGGCTTACACTCCTTACTGTACAGGTTCTGTACAGTGTCCCAGGAACAAGTGTAAAGAACAAGGTATAGGATCGTAAGATAAAACAGGTTGGAGTGGACCTCTGAGGGTCATTTGTTCCAGCCTCTTGCTCAAAGTGTGGTCTGTTGTGAGGTCAAATCAGGTTGCTCTGAGCTTTTTTCTGCTCTGGGCTTGAAAACCTCGAGGATAGAGATTGCAATCGTGGCGGTGTCTACAAATTGTGAGTTGTGTCTGGTGAGTGTTTGTGGCACAGTAAATCCAACCTTACTTTCTTTGTCCTAGCATACCTGGATGTGACCAAACAGAAGGATCTCAGTGGATTTTACAGACATCTTTTAAACCAGCGGGTAGGGGAAGAAGAGATGCCTAAATGCAGCTTCCGTGAAGCCAGGTAGGATGCAGTTCCAGAAGGTTTTCAGATATAAACCAGCTTTTGCCTGTTTATGATTGCAGACTCACTGAAACACTGTAAGAATTAGGCAGTACTGAAACACTGGCAGGGTAAGGTGATGACTTCATGCAGGTGAAGAGCTGAATTATTTGGAAAATGCCCAACGATCATTGGTGGTATAGGCTGTAAGACAAACAAGCAGGAGGGGGGATGCATTTAAAAAGTATCAAGAGGACAGTTATACTTGTTATGGTGGTATAGGCTGTAAGACAAACAAGCAGGACAGTTATACTTGTTACACTGCTTGGTATTGTTCTAACCTATATTTACTTTGGTTTACATAATATTTGGCAATCTATAGTAAGTTATGTATTTTGAATCACGAGGGAGACAGAGGTAAAATAATGAGCACAGAGGTAAGTCATAGGAAACGATGTTGTGATAGGAATTTCCTGAAAAGAATGTGAGTTTCTGGCTTTGTCCTTATTCTACATGTATGGGTTCATAAAAAATAAGTTAACTGAGTGTTGATGCTGTGGTAAAAGGAAATTTATCAAATACATAGGAGACCCAGTGGGAATACTTTAAAATCTTAATATATGCACATTATAAAGCAATGAGATGTGGCTGAACTATTTATGTAGTTGGGGAAATTCTGCCCTGTGGATAAATATAGTGAAGGGGACATGTTTCTTATGTGTAACAACGGATCATTTAAAAGAGTTAATTCAGGTTAAGCATCGCTTGAGTTGGGCCTTAAACATGGCTGTCACTAGTTAAATGCCTGCAATCACAAAGAAAAGGCAGCTTTCATCAGGAGATCTTCTAGATCTGAAACGAGTATTAGAGAGTAAATTCTTGGCTTAAATGAAGAATTTGCTGACAGTGAAGTTACTTGGAAATAAGGGGATTCTGGATTATGTGTTTAGGATAAGGACATGCCACTTCATTGGAAATAAATAGAGAAAAGCAGCGTAAAAGAAATAGGAAATAAGGATTACTGACTGGAAGAAAAGCAGAACAGCTTCCTGAATGTAAGCAGAAAATGGGAAATTTGAGGCCACAGTGTCATTTGGGATTTCAAGTATCAGTATACCCATATCTTTGGAAAAACATCCTATCTCAGGTCTTCACCAAATGGAAAATAACCTGCTTGGTTTCAGTTGTGCACCACTGAGGTGGTTAAAAGAATTTTGCACTTCATGGTTTCTTCTTTTTATTGACGAAATCAATAAAAAGTTCCTCAGTTGCATTTCTTTGTAAAAACAGCAGCAGTAGTTGTGAGCCCGCGTGGCCATTTGCTTTAATGTTCTTTGAGAGCGTCTTCAGGATGATGTAGTTTTGTGTTGTGTAGAGATCATCTGAAATGATGATTTCTTAACCTTGCAAATTAAGGAAATGTTCCTTCTGTGATTTGTATGTATAATGAATGTAGGGGAAAACAAGTAGCACTGTAGAGCGTGCTCACAGCAAGGCTTTCAGATTAGCTCAGGTGTAGTGCAACAGGATCAAGAGAGAAGACAGCTCAATTTTGCGGTCTCTAAATTAATCCACTTTGACTTGTTATTTTAATTAATTAGATTACTAAATAAATTATCAAACTTCTCAGCGTAATTGTTAGTCATTGTTCATGGACTAACCATGCTTTCAAGCACGCATCAGACATGATTCAGTCTAACTAGATGTGCCGAGTCGTAAGAGTTTACTGCAGACTGTTGCTGTAGCTGTGTGATTAGAAAGAGGAGATATTGCTCGTATAAGTGAACATGTATTTCCTTACCAGTAAAGAAGAACCATAACATTTCTGTCTGCTGCCCAGATTGGTCCTCCATGGATCAGATTTTTGTGTTTAAGAATGTATGAGTTGTTAAAAGATACCGATTTCTACCTAGCCACAAGAGTGAGATCTTCAGAAATACTGGATTAAAAAAAATCTACAACTACTACTACTATTACTACTACTACTACTACTATTAGAAGCTACGTTCCTACCTCTGTCAACAAAACCTACTATCTGCTGCTTCTCTGGATTTGACATGAATAAACATGTAGGAAAGAATGTGTAGCTTGCCAAAAAGCTCACATAAGAATACAAATCAGTGTCTTCTCCTTACGTGGACGCTACCGATACTTAACCAGAGCCATCCTTTTAGGTAAATTCATCAGGTTGCATTGTCCAGTGAAGCAGATACAGGTACTTAATAGAAATCCTTTACGCTGGATTCCTGGAACCTGAGGCACAGAGGGATTTGCTTTTATTACACTTTGCAGCATGTTTTGCTTAAGTCCTCACCAGAAGTCAGTTTGCAGAGAAGTCTGAGATTTCAGGCTGTGTAATGTTGTTTTTTCTTTTTTAACATAAAAAATACAGGATAAAGGAAGAAAAATCTGACAGTTGTTACGATGAATCCAACCAAAGGAACAAATGCCCATACAAAGGAGAAAAACTGAAGCCCTCTGCTAAGAAAGAGAATAATCCAGACGCTGATACTGACATAGGAACTGATAGTAGTGATGATGATAAGAGATATAAAAATAGTAAAGTAAATTTGAAAAAGAAGAAAAGGAGAAAGAGCTCTGTGAGCAGTGACGAGGAGGCTAAACATCACAAGAGCCAGAGACACTCCAGGTCACCGAGCTCATCCAGTGTGGAGGAAGAGCCACGCGCAAAAGCCCCAACAAATCATCTTGGGAAGAGAGGAGAGAGCCAGCCAAGCAGAAGGGGAAATAATGAACAATACAGGGAAAAAGACTATGAGAGGAGTAGGACCCATGAAAAGGATCACCAAAGGGAAAAGGAAGAGCATCATAGATACGGAGATCACGCTAACAAAGATAACTACAGAAGGAGGGAAGAGCAAGATGATAAACAAAAGGGGAAGGAAAGAAAAGAGAGGGAGGAGCACAGCAGAGACTGGAGGAAGGGAAAGGAGAGAGAAGAGAAGGGCTCCGAAAGGGATCGAGAGAAAGAAAGAATGAGAAATGGTAAAGATAGATATAATGACAGAGAGAGGGAGAGAGGAGAGAAATACAGAGAAAAGGAAGATCATGGGAAGGAGAGGAGAGAGAAATATGGTAGTGATGAAAAAAAATACCGAGAGAGGAGGGAAGGTACTCCTGAGTCTTTAGAAAAAGACGGAGAGCTGGATCTGGGAAAGGAGAGAAAGGGAAAAGAGAAAGAGGCGGATGAGAAGGGAAGATCCAGCTCTGGAATTTCATCTGTGCAGAAACGTAAAGGTGGAGAAGAAGGGGAGAAAGAACAAGCACAGAAACCATCTGAGGGCATGAGCAAATTTGCCAAACGGAGCAATGAAGAGACAGTGATGTCAGCCAGGGACCGCTATTTGGCGAGGCAGATGGCACGTGTCAGCAGTAAATCTTACATTGAGAAGGAAGAAGATTAATCTCCTGTGATGGACAAAACCACTTGGTCTGTCAGCAAAGAGGAAAAGCTGCTGCTGCATGGACTCTTGTACAGAAGTAGAAGTGTATCCTAGTTATTTATTCCTGGCTTTCAGTTAAGAAATTGCGTGTGCCATAGTAGAAGAACAACTTTTGAAATGGATTAATGGGTTCCTTCATACACACCTTTAGTCTGTTTATACTTTGAAATATTAAATCTGGCTGTCTCTGTTCACCCTGACCTTCAGCACCCTGTCCTTCTTACCTGGAGATTTGGGACAGACGTAGAAGTGTTAAACAACGTAAGGTGAGACTACCTCCTCCTGGGGCCCCTACTCCCTTCACCAACTGGAACAAATTGCTCTGCTGAGTCAAAGGTGTTCTCAGCCCTTTGCGGCAGTCATCGTTGCCCACTGATGCTCTCAAAACTGAGAAGCAGAGCTCTAAAAGCAGGGCAAAAAAGCAAGAAAAACGGCCTGAATAATAATCCAGGAGATTTCTGTACGTAGCCTGGTATTTTGAAAGCTAAATGTATATTGATGTATGAATTTTTGTATTTATGTGTGGGCTTTGGTTTTGGGGACCCAACGTTCATAAACAATTAAAGTCTGAAATATGTACTGGATCTGATGTGAGGGGGTTTTTAGTGCTTGTGTTATTTTACTGCATCATCTTTGGTGTGAAATGAGGTGTATGAGCCTTTCATGTGTTGTGGTCATATCTGCTTGTTCTGCTGGAGGTAATATTTTAGATTTGTCCATGTGCTCAAAGGTTCAGAATCAAGAACAAAGTTACCTCCAAACTATAACTTGGTAGGTAGGATTCTAAAAGCGGTCATAACTTTTAAAATACTTTTTTTTTTTCACTTTTCACAATGGTTTCTTTCATTTTGTTCGGTAGTAAATGGATCACTTTTATGCTACCATAAGGTGAATTAATATAAAAGAAAGGATTTTGAGATTGGTATTTCTCTTGATGCTTTGTTCAGCAGACTTCATTTTATTCACATTTTCTCTCATGACTAAGTGCCAAGCCTGCCAGTTTAGAAAGACCTGAATGAATTTTATAAGTCAGCTAATCAAGTAGCTAAGCAATTAAGTGTGGATCAGTTTGGTTTTGCTGTTCTCTCTAAACAAATGTGATGTGCACTGGTTCTGTTGGAATAGAAGGAAAGTGTATTTAGCAGTGGGCCAAGGTTCAACCACTGGAGGAAATCCTCTTGCTTTTTGTCAGGCACTTTGCTGGTAAACTGGGCTAGGTGTTCTGCTTTTTCTTGGAATTGAGTTTTATCTTTGTTCTTCTCATAAGAGAAAGACACAGGGGACATCCACAGATGGATTATGAATATTAAATTTATTACAATAACAGTTTACAGTACAAGGCACATACTGATGACTTACAATCAGCTTGCAACACTTGTAACTAAACAGCCGCATAAATTAATACAGGTGCGTCATGTACAAGTGGGAGGGAATACTTTGTTCTGTACAGCCAAAGCCTCAGCTCAATTCGTTTTGCTTAGAAGACGAACATGGTCCTAATTCACCAGTTTCAGAACTTCCTTTTCACTGTTCAGGATAGAAGGCAGGATATACTCGTGCGATAGGCAAGCTGGAGGTGAGTGAAGAGAAGGAATTTGTTTGCCTCAGAACACTTCTCGCTGCCGTGCCGCCCATTTGGTATCAATAGAACTAGGTTTTGTACAAAAACAGTGTTTAATGTACAGCTACTATTGGTGACTCCAAATGTTTTCAGATGGATATGTAAAAGGAAGGAAAAGAATCAGTAATAAAAATAAATGAAATTAATTTCTTATATTTCAACCACTCAGCTAAATAGACTAGAAAATGAATTTATCACAAGAAGATTTAGAAAACTTCAAACCAGTATATCATGTAACAAAAAAATGATCAAGACTAAACTGCCTTGCAAGTTCACCTTTTATAGAATGAAAACATGGGTGGATTTTATATTATATCAGGAAAAGCCTTTTCAATCCACTTCTGGAGGGCCTCCTTGCCCGCTGAGCCCATAATGACCTCAGACTGGATTATCCTAGCAAAAAGAAAGCAAAGATCTGACATCACAAATGATCTTTTGGACTGTCTCTCTCTAAAAATATTTTTCCTGTGACTTTGCTTTTTGTATCTCCAAATAATTTTTAAAACTTTTCATCCTCTGTCAGTACATCTGTACTGAGAGCGCGTTCTTCTCATTTTTCAACTGAGAAATTCAGGCTGAGATACTCTGCCCTGTTCTACACTGTGGCAGTTGCAGGGCTCCTATAATTATTAGGGCTTCATGGCTGACTTAATCCACTAGAAAACAGTGGCTTTTTGGGGGAAGTTGCTCAGCTTTCTGTGCTGAAACCACCCAGAGAGATGACGTCTGCCATATGCTAGTGCCTTAAAAAATACTAATTAAAGATGCATCTTTCACCAGTTCAAATGCTGTTATAATAGTATTATACGCTAAATAGCAGTGATTCCTGCAATTATTACTCTGCAAACTATTTCATTAGAACTAAAGTTTCCATTTTCAGTTTGTTTGCAAGGGCTGAAACTTTGGCTTTGATGCAGATAATGCTCATCACATTTAACTCAACCATTTCTTTCCCCTCCTTCACCCTTCCTAATAAAAGGCAGCAGAATGTATCTTGAAAGAGGCTTTTGCAAATGAGTGTATGGAAATAACCAAAAATTGGAATGGTAAGTTTTGGAGGGGTACCAGAGGGGTGGTTTGTTTGTTTCTTTTAATGAACCGACCAAGTTTGGCAAGAAACTCCATTTGTAAGATTTATTTAAATACTTACCCGTTTGGGGGGAAAAATACGTAGCATTAGTGGAACACCAGTCTTAAGACTGCAGAAGCTGGGTTGGGTTTTCTCCTTTGTTTCCCACACTTGATACTGGATACAGACGAGTACCTCGTTCATCCTACACGGGCATTTCGTATTATTTTTTCAATTAATGAATTCATAACAGAAAAATATTTTTTAAAAAGTGGTAATTTTCTGATTGATATCTTAATAACTAAGTGGCTTTCCAGCATTAAAATAATTCCCAGAATGTTCCTTATTTCCTCACAATGAAGCCAGTTTTGGAAGTAGTTTTCAAATATAGTTAAGGGCTAAGCTGCAAAACTGTTTCTCAGGAGTAACTGTCTAGTAACATTTGTTACGTTTTTTCTAGTGGCAACGAAAGAACGTATTTCCTTTTAAAAAACAGTTAGGAGTCTTCTGTTTGTATTTCCAAAAGAGCAGTCCTTGTCCCTTTAAGTTATTTCCTTACTGGAAGATGGGCTTGAGACTTAAACTGAAGTGAGTGCAAGTTAATAGCTGAAGTGCAAGAGCCTTCCCCGAGATGTCTGCACGTCTGCGGGAGAAGAACCTTGGTGGAAGCGATGAAAATGTTTGCAAAAGGCAAACCCAGCATCCCTGCTTTACCCTAACACAGTCCTTTGTACTGATGGAAACTCTTCAGTAGGCTTCTCGATGCCTGCTGCTATGAATGCCTCTATAACCTTGCCAGTTTTAGCAGTACATACCTAAGTAGACTACGAGATGTCAAAAAGACTTTTTTTCTCTCTTTTATTTTATTTGTCTTAGGATCAGTGGTTTTCATATAAACGATCCCTACTTAGGTTTATCTAAACTTGTGTCACTGCAGCAGCAGTATCGCCCACCTCCTTGGCAACTGCCGGCAGCCTGAAGGGCTGTTACGTTTGGCGAGTGCATATAATAGAGGTTGGTATGTGCATGAAAGTTAGTTTGCATATCAGTGCCTTGAAAATGAATATAAATAATTCTGATGAGTATCCTGTTCACTTACAGGCTCGAGCATATTTCAGATGTGAAATTAAGTCATAAAAAAACACCCGAAGCAGATCTTTAAGTTTCTACATTTTGTAATGGGAACTGAAAAAAATTCACTGTTGGTCTGTAGTTTCTTTGGTGGGTTAGGTTTGTCAGGACAATGATTTTGTGAACATTTAGGTTAGTTAGGAAAACTAGGTGTTAGCAGCTTACGTACTTGTTAAGTAACCCACGATGAGTTCCTGTGGCTTGACTGGGTCTAAACAAAGTGAAGGCTACAAAAAGATGCTTTTGCTATATTTGTTACGCAAGAAATAACTGGAATTGCTGCCATCTACAAAGCACAGAAAATGAAAAGGGGGCTAATGGTGATGTGCTGATGGGTGCAGAGCTGTATATAGTGCTGCCCAGGATTGTGTCCTCTTCCTCTCTCTACTCCACTACAAACCTAGGGGAATTTACTTTTTTTTTCCCTAGTTCAGAAACCCCTGTGTTACTTGAGTAATATATGGCTATCAGAAATATTTTTTTTATTTTTCAATGTAGTTTAAGCAATTAGAACCTCAGAAGCAAATACGACATTGCCCAGGACGAATAATCACATTGAGGAAGGCAGAGGAGTGTGGCCACGATGGGATTCTACACCTAATCTCCTCCCCGCTGCTACTCGTCCCGCAGCGGCTTACGCAGTCACACACACTCTCCAGCAGCCCCAGTGCCGGCGCATGGAGTAGTGGTATTCTCACGCACACAGACATCCTCGTGTTTCCAGAATGAATTACTTCTCAGTTCAGTCTGGTTAGAAGGGCACAGTAGTTTCCACTGAATTGCTTGGGAAATGTGCTGGAGGCACCGTGTCTCCAAATGCCCCTTGTCAGTGACACAGCCTCCACAGAGAACGCCTCCGTCGTTGTCTCAGCTGGAAATGTGGTTCTTTGGGGGGAGAGCATGGGGAAAATTACATTTTATGCTCCCTCTTTCTCCCCTCAGAAAAGAGTTTTAGCTTATACTGCATTCATGCGGATGTCTCCGAAAGGAATTTCTGTAGCTGTTTCTGGAGTAATGCTTTTCAGAATACGCTGTTGGAAAGAAATTGATAGTAGAAATTGATTCATTTTAGCGGTAGTACATAACATGACATTTGGATAGAGATTTATTATAAAAATGGGACTTCAGGCTGAGTTACGCCTCTTGAACTACGACACAAGAATGTTTCAGGCCTCTGTTAGCTCTGTGAAGACATAAGGTGTCACAGAAGTGCACAGCGTTATTTTTGAATTACTTGTAACATATAATTTGGATCCAAGTTTGACAGGTGTCGCATTAGTGCTTTAGGACTTTGAAGTTTATTTGGTTACCCTGAACCAACTTAACATATTCTTTCTGAACTGGTTTTTACCTGAACTTACACGAAATCCCAAAAGTGTCATCACAGGCTGCCACAGATTTATGGCAGACAAATCTTATTAAGCGTGGGAGAGAAAAAGAGATTTGTTCTTACAGATATACCCAAGGGAACCCATCTCTCACGGCCTCGTTCATGGGACACTGTCTTCTGGGATTTCTAGGAAAAGCCTCCAGTTCACCAGAGCTTAAAAGGAATTACTTGATTTAATATTTTATATGAATATGCAAATGGCCTCAGTAAGACCTGGGGAGTTTGATGAATCACTCGGAACAGGCAGAAGACAGTTAGCTGTCAGCTGGCTGGAACAGAACTGCAATAATCCTCATGTCCCGGGACATCAGACCCTAGAAAAATCTACACCTAGTATTTCTAGGAATCGCCTCCTCCCTTACAGTGAAACAGAAGGAACAGAGCATCATGGATACCTCCTTAAGTGTCCCTGGAGTGATGATCAACCGATAAACCATGTAGATTGGAATCCAGATGACAGAAGAGGTTCCTATGCAATAACCCACTACTGTGGTCCAGTAGGGATAATTATAATCAAAAAGCCGCAGCTGAGGAGGATTCGACAGAAAGCTGCAAGTGACAAACTGAAAAAGAAAAGAGCCAAGTATGAACACACATTTTGATGGCACATACTTTAGGAAACTGTGTCCCAGCACAGCACTGAACCAAAAAAACCCAAACCCAGTAGTGCTCAATGAGGATTAAACATAGAGTGATGCTGGAAAAATCCTAAATGACATTAGTATGGATTTATAAACAAATCCAAAAGAACTTTTGGATATCCAGACTTTCATTCAGAAGTTTAAAAGAGCTCAGGAGCTTTAGACTACAGCCCAGCCAATAACTGAGACGAACTAGGTACAAATTCTCATACGGATTGCATATTCCATAAATACACATCGTGGTGTTTCATACTTAAGAAGCATTAGCGAGAACATTCAGGATGACACTTGTACGTTCAGAGGAAAAAAAATGTTGGATGGACAAAATCAGCTTGATCAGTACCAGGGTGCAGAATTTAATCCATTTACCTTTGTATTGAGTTGTATAACTTGATTTCAGCTCAAACATCCCTTCCAGAGAGGCATCGTCTTAATTTTAAGGCACCAGAAATGGGGAGTGTACACTTTCCTTGGGTACTTGTCCCACATTTAATCCTCATCAGTGTCAATTCTGCTTTGTCTGAATTTAACTCACAGCCACGGTGGTGGTGGTTTATGCCGTTCTTTATGGGCTGTAGACCCTTTTAATACTCTTTCAAGTACTGTTAAAGTACTTAACATGTGGTAATTGCATCAGCTTTCAGCTTCCTCTATGATAAGCTATACAAATTCTGGTTTTTTCACTGTTACTTATTTTTTACATATCTTTTCTGAGATATTTTTCCATAGCATTTTGGATCTTCAGTAGCTTTTACAGATGTTAATGCTAGTTTGGATATACTGTTCTGTCGTCAACTTGATTGACGCTGTTAGATCGTTTTCCTGTGCATATCCTTCATGACTGAAAAACTTCTTGTGAAACAACAAATACTTTTAGTGGAGTATTACAGGAACAATATTTGTGACTATCCTTGGAAGGATCTCTGGCTGTTTTTTCCAGAGTATCATCAGAAGATCGGGATTACCAGAAATAAACTATCTTCTGGGCTTTCCTTAGTTTAGTTTCCACGAATAGCTTTGCCTAGTAACCACATCACCAGAACTGTGTTCCTCTCTGTTTATTTTACTGGTTTAGGATCACAGAGGGGACAGTAATATAAAAATTACATGTGTCATCACGCTTTTATTTATAGCCTGCCTTTCTTTTTCTAGGAGTAGTAAAATGAAAATCTGTTAATTATGCAATGAACATAACAAGTGTTTTCAATTCACTCTGTAGGTCTTAAATCTACATTCTGTGCTTCATAAGCTCCATCTTGACCTTCTCCGCTTCCACAAAGGCTAGTAACAATAAAAGATAGAGGGAACTAATTTTGGATGAGGAAATGAACACTTAATGTTAAAATGTTACCAGTAATACTGCCAAGTCAAACATTGGGGCAGAATTTCCCATTCTGAATTATAGATTTATAAAGGCTGCAATTAACTACTGTAAAATTTAAGTGGAATATTGTAAAGTTGTCAGTCAGCGGTTGCTGAGACAGTATATTTACTTATCTTGGTTTTCCTCTCCAGACGGTATGTTTAATCATCTTTTATTGCTTTGTTTTGCTGAGTTAAATATAAAGCTACAGAACAAAGTAACTTCGTTCAGCAGAGGGAAGGAGAGTTATTCAGAACCCCGTCTACGTAGCTAGCTCATCTACAGAAATCCTTAAAATAGCAATTCAGTAACAAGACCGCGCAGCATTGTACTGAATTTTTCACTAACGGAGCCTTTTTGGTTTAACACGAATTGTTACTGAAGAACTTCACAGGGAACTTCTGTAATTAAGCTTTTAGAAGTCTAGGTAGCTGCACTGTTCAATGCTAATTTTCTTGTGCTGGAAAGAAAAAGTTATAAAGAAAACTCACCAGAAGGAAGATGGGACTAATTACTACCCAGCAAACTCGCCAGTACCAGCCCGGGGTGAAGCCTAGCATTTCTTTCACGTCATTGCAAAACTGGGTGATGCCTGTGAAGAAAAGTCGGGGGAGAGTCATGATGGCAGACAGAAGCTTTTCGTAAGTGGATGCACAGCATTTTCTGCACACAGCAAATAAATTCAGAATCCATCCTGAAAAACTGTTGTTCCTATCACCCTTAATTGTATTAAATCCTTCATTATTCTGAATTACAGCGCTTGTTCAGTTTTAGACGTCACTGTGCTTCTGTCACAGTGCAGTCAGTAATAATTCTCAGGGATTTGGTAATCAGGGGCTTTGTAGAAAGGCTTAGTGAACTTTTTTCAGCAGACATCAGTGATCTTTTCTGCAGCAACAGGAAACGTTACGCTGCAGAAGCTCAGGAGTTTGGGCTAGCATTGTCGAGCAGCATGGCAGTAGACGTACCGTAGAACCAGGCCACAGCAACTGCTTCCAGAAACACGACCGTTAGGACAGCTGGACCAGTGGCGTATTCTTCAAACAGTTTCACCACATATGCGCCTCCCTGGAAAGGAGATCGTATTGTCAGTGAACCAAAGATCCGGCGATGGAAATCCCACGCTACGGTTGTTTACAACTGCCTGGACCAGAGCGTTCACAGACGGGGAAATCCCTCAGCTCTGTCACTCTGTCGCTGGTCCTGCCAGTGAAATCCTTGAGCTGCTCATCCGCTCGCTCACAACATACTTCACCAGTGACGCTGCCACGCAGAAATGCTCAAACTGAATCCGCTGACAGCTCTAACTGGATTTTAATGAACAAATGCAGTTTAGTGGGGGCTGATGGGATGGTGTTTTGCACGCCTCCTGTGATGGTGATTCTTCCTGCAATGTGAGCAGGAAATACATAAGGTGTTACTCTCTTTCCATTGGGATCTAGAATTACCAAGGAGGAAAGCACTGTGTCTCGGAGAGGAACTAAGTTTCTTTTTCCCAGCAAACGCTTTAAAAGAGAAGAAAGTTGCACATAAATGAGCAAATGGAGAGAAACGTGACAGGAAAGCCAAGAATTTTTTCCTCATCCCTTATGATCATTACATTCATTATTCAAAATGTTGCTTGTGGAAATTAAATCCCACAAAGCCCCACAGAGACTATTTGATGTGACTGATTTCTGGCCTGATTTGATGGGGAAGATCAGGAAATTCATTGCTAGAAATTTTTGGAGAACAGCAACAGTCAATTACTGCATTTTCTGGCAGACAAGTATTTTGATCATTCTTTTTTAATTCAAAATGCATTTCAAACATTGCAAAAAATAAAATAACAATTATTATTTTAAGCGTGGAGCTTTTGAGAGCTAGAAGTAAACCACATACAAAATGTGGAAGGTTGTCTGCTTCCTGATTCAGCAGTTTGAGCAGTGGCTGGGTCATTTATGATGTGTAGCACATTGGAGTTTTGCTGAATTGCAAGAGGATCACTTTGTAACACATTTCCTAGTGAGAGATACTGTTCACATTCATTCTAAATATAGATTTTTAATGCGTAGAGAAAACAGGCTGGAGATTTAATCTGATTTCACGGAACTCTTCAGAAAATACTGCTCTCTCCAAGATGTCATTTACAGGAAACTGCCAGTAAGGGAGGCTGAGGAGTGGGTAAAATACTTACAAATGTCAGGGTTGCTAACGACCCCAAAAAGCAAATGATGATCAGACCAAGGACAAACAGTTCCCTGCGTTTGCTCCAGACATGGGGGAATTCATCCAGTACTCCAGTAATCACTCCCTCTAGTCCTGCAAACTGAAAAGCATGGAAAAATCACTGGAAAACAGAGGGCAGTTTTACCTGCTTTAATGGATGTTTCAGTGCTTAAAGGAGCTTTATAGCAGTGAAACACTGGTGTTTTGTTCTGCCTTCCAGGCAGAGTTGGTGTGACTGTTGTTTAGACACTCTTTGGAACTTTTAAACTCTTTAAGGTGGGGATTTTGTCTTCCTGTGTGCGCAGGAAGTGCCAGTCACCCGGAGGAAGCACTGTCTGCCCAGCAGTAGGATGCCATAAGCAGTAGGTGGCTCAGTAGAACCAAGATTGTGAAATCAGCTGAGTTTAGTTTTCCTGGAGGAGCCAATGCTCCACCTGTAAAAACAGGCTCACGTGGCAAGTTTTCAGAACATCTCCTTTTCACAGTGCTGTTGAGAGGGCAACCTCTAGTTCCCACCTTTTAAATCTAATTAGTGTGAAAAAAATCCAGAACTTAATATTTGCTTTGTAAGTTTACAAATACAAGAGAGGAGCTTGGAGGGCCTCATTTGACCAGGAGTCTTTGGTTGCATTTCCAGGTCTTTTACTATTTGACACAGTAGGACACTGACAAACGCTTCAATTTTATTTAGGCCTGTTTAGGTCAAAATTGCAGCAACGGGTGGCACACAGAGGTGCCAGTCCTGCTTTAAACCCTATAGTAATGGTTCAATATTTGTAATTCTGTTGCTTCTGATATTTCTGAGGGCAAGGCCATGCACCAAGTACCTGAGAGACCCTCTGTCTCACGTACTGTCTACTCACCGTGCTGTCTAATCCCAGCGTGAGTAACATCAGGAAAAAGATGATGGCAAAGAAGGTGGAAGCGGGCATGTTTGCGATGGCCTCAGCGTACGTAATGAAGAGGAGGCTGGGTCCTGATATTGGAACAGAGAATTAGGGATAACTGTTAGTGCAGGACCGCTGCGGCACGGAGAGGCTGTTTCACTGCACCGTGTTGTCTTCCGGGGGAAAACTTCTCCCCCCAGCATCTTTCGCAGCGTGCAGTTACCACCATGTCTATGAAGCCGCATGCAATATGATTGCTGTGTGCCATCGGTATCCTCCTTCAAACAGTAAATATTTTGCATAATTTGGTCTGTTCTCAATCTAGCAGATAATATACAAAAACATTGTATCTTAGAAGCAGTCTGAGAGATGTGTATGAGAAATGAGCCTACCAGTGTCTTTGGCAACTTCCGATACATCTTCGTTCCTCATCTCAGCCATGTATCCCAGCACGGTGAAAATGACAAATCCAGACACAAAACTAGTCACACAGTTCACGGTACTGGTAACCAGAGCATCTCTGCAACAGAAGACCTAACTCATATCAGGGAATTGGCATCTGCTAGAAAGAGTAGTTTACTACCAGATGGGGTGAGTTAATGGTCTGGACAGTTTCCTAGAAAAACTAGGGAAATATAGTGAAAAAAAAAACCCAGGCAGCAGATTTGAAAGAAAGAAGAAAAACCAAAACAACTCATGACTACTTTTTCTTCTTCAAACAAATGCTGTAACAACACTGATCTGGTGGATATATACTGGTGTTTTAAAAAAGTAGGAATTACTGTAGGGATATTAAAGAACCAAGAATTTTACTTTACAAGTTATAAATAGACTTTTTGTTAAGATAACAAGGAAGCAACTACATATTGTTTTTCAGCTGAAGTCTCTAGAGTCATTTCCGAACTGACTGCTGAGAGTGAATCATTATAATGTGATTGTCTGGCGGGGGCTTAGTCCATTTCATTGTGGCAGGTTAGATTCCTTGCTGTAACTGGTAGAGATTATTTCTCTTTAGGGTAGGCACAACAGAGAAGAAATGTTTGAGGTTGCAGGTTCTTTCAATAAGGACTTTTTCCTTCTGTCTGAATTGTATGCACACAGGTCTGACAACTCGGTGCTTTTCACCAGCAGTGTTTCTTTTTCATAAATACCCACGGTTACATTTTTTTAAACACAATTTTACTTGTACAATAAGGTAGAACTCACTGGTAGCAGTTGTTATGGAATTTGTTGTAGCTGGCATAAGCCAACAGGACCCCAAAACCTGGTCCAAGGGAGAAAAAGATCTGAGCTGCTGCGTCCACCCAGACCTGTAAAATAGTGAAGATCAAGAAAAAGTGGTGACATGAAACAGATCGAATGACTTTGGCATATTCAGAATCTCACTTAGACCTACAAACCCATGTCTCACTAATCTGCCTTTATCCTAGTCCTGGTCTAGCAAGCATTTTAAGAGAGTGTGTTGAAATATGAATATGTATTGTAGATCTGCAAGTGTTGTAAATATCCACTATAATTTTAGTTCCTTTGCAGTGCTTATTGTATCTCTTTACGCTGTTGTAAGTACTCACTGGCAGCTTCACTTCTGGCAGTGTCTTAGATTAATTCACCGTGATTTGCCAGTCATCAGTTTACCCCAAGTTCTGCAACATCTCCCCATGATGTTGCAGTGGGCTTGGCCCATTTTCCTGCTAACCCTGTGCACTGTGGAATAGTCCCGTGTCCGGCTGCGTGACAGATGATCACTGCGCAGATTTTCCCTAGATTTATGGAAATACATTTGACAGTGTGAATGCAGTTCTAGTTCTTGGGACTCGCTTCAGCTTTGTTGTAGCCATGACAGACGCAAGTGTGATGATCTTGTTATGAAAAGCCTGTTGTGCTTGAAAAGTGGCCGCAACCTTAATGAGTAGTGTTCTTACAGTACAGTGTCAGTTCTCTTTCTGAAGGTGAAAGTCCTCGTTCATTTATCCTCTTTTGATTGAAACATGGAGTTCATTACAACTTATTTCTAATATTCTCTTCCATCGTGCGAGGCCATCCTGTATCATCCACAGACAGAGCTCTGTCATCGTCCGGCACACAGATTCCAATCTGCTGTCCTCACTTCAGATACATCCAATACAATATCAATGCCCTTTATTGCTTTTTCAGAAGATGTGGTCTCTTATTGGAGATGCTGCTTTATCAGAGACTGGTGTCTTTTCATTTCCTCTTCATTCACAACTCTCCATATCAGCTGGGCAGCAGCAGACTTGCAAACATTAGAATTGTTAATCTTTGTATTTGTGGTATTTATTGCTTTGAGGTTTTTCCATCACCCTCCTCGCTAGACACTTTGATAGGCAGTGAAGTAAATGCAGCCTGGAGCCCCATGGACTACTTGTCATCCACAAAGCTGAAATGCCTGGGGTTTGTTGCGTAGCTCAGACTTGTCCTCATTTCTCCTTTCTTTTCAAATCCTGGTGGGTGTATTCAGGCCTAACTGACTTCTTCCTTCTCTACATGCTCTTGCATGCATTACCGAGTTATGTGTTAGTTGGTGGCTACAGAAAGTCTCCTTGGGCTCACGTGCCAAAGCACGGGTGGAGATGTGAAGTTTCAACTCTAGTAACGTGCACCGTTTAAATACGGGCAACTGTGGACACCACAGGGCTGTGGAAAAACCTGCCCAAGTGCATAATGATCCCCTCACAGCCAAAACCCCTGCAGCTAGACCACTTGTTAGGGCTTAGTAAATTTAGTTTGCTCAGCAGGACTGTCATAGGTAAAAGACTTTGCTGCAGTGTAGCAGCAATCATAGCTTCTCGCTCAATGCCAGGCTGCTCACTCTGTTTTTTACCTCCGTGGCCAGGAGTTTCTGCCAGTCAGGTTTCACGTAGTAGAGAACACCTCTCCAAGCCCCGGGCAAAGTTGCTCCTCTCACGAGCAGGATGAAGAGTATGATGTAAGGGAATGTGGCAGTCACCCACACCACCTGTGAAGGAAAACAGATAGCATTTGCCGTGGGTAGAAAATTAACAGGTGGTTATGAGTTATGCTTATTACAGCTCTTTAACATTTATAACATCTTCATGTGAACTTCTCAGAAAGTCTGTAAACAGGCAGTTTGCATTTCTATACCCACCCTTTCTCTTGGCAGGATTGTTCTTGTCCAGAGAAGAGTTGTGTAACTTACTGCTGTTAGGTATTACCTGGATAGCAGGAGCAGCCACTCCACAGTAAGTGCTTCCCAAATATGCCTGTAATCTCTGCCATGAAGACTGAGAGAGCTCTCTGTCAAGTTAATGGGCTCATTTAGAACTGCTGTTAGACTATACTGTACCAAGTTGATTTTGTCTTGCTTTTGCATTCACCTTGCCAGATGTTTTGACACCTTTCCAGATGCTGAAGTATACAATGGTGAAGATTAACAATAAACAGAGGGTCAATTGCCAGCTAACGCCCCCCAGGTTATCCAGCCCATTGGACCTGTGCACTTGTAGAACTCGGCGGCTGAAAGAGAAAAGAAAAACGCAGTACAGATATTTTTTTAACAAACGTTTAAGTTAAATACACTTTCAACAGTCCCACCTTGTGATCTGAGCATTACAAGTAGTCCTGAGGCCTTGAAAAGTAGTGATCTTCATAGTCATATCAGTTTGGATTTTTTTTTAATTAGAAGTGTGATATTAATGCTACACCAGGGATGATAAATGATAAGCAATGACAGATGACAGTGATTGGGAACCTCTGATCGAAACTATAGAGTACCCTCCCACTACTAAGCTTACACACACCTCCAGGTATCAAGTTATTTGAATAGTTTGGAAAAGGGTATCATTAATAAACAGCCCTGCTCCCCCTCCAGAGAAAAGCTTGCTACATGTTCCAGAATTCTGTCTAATGTTACTGTCCTCACTTACATGCACTTACGTATAAAATTCTTCTGCGGGAGAGATGGAGTGCAGGGACCAGCTGACATTGTCCTTGCTGAAGTAGTTCGTGCAGTTGCCCGTGTTCCAGGCGTTTGTGCAGCTGGTCCATGGCAGCTCCGCCGTGAAGGAGGATACGAGGTAGTAAAAGGCCCAAGCCATGATGGTGTTGTAGTAGGAAGCTATGTAAAGATCTATTATACAGATGGCAAAGCCAATTCCTAGTGAGACAGGAAATAGCCACATCAAGTGAGAGCAAGTTTTAGGCAAAAAAAAAAGAAGGAATTGGTTATCACATCAACTACCATTAGTAACTGTCTAAGGCAGCGCTGCAGGAGGCACACGTACCCTCTCAAGTGTTTACAGCAGTGGAATTTCTTGTGACTTCAGGAACTCTCAGGCTCCGATTCTAAAAAAGCATCCTTAATCAAGACACAACATGCTTATATAGGTCTTTTTCATCTGTTCCTAAATTCCTGGAATTTAGAAATAGGCATCTTGCATTCTTAGTAAATAAAAAGACCAAACCAGAGCTGTAACACTGGGAGCAAGAGTAAATGAGCATTCAGAGCATCTCTTTCTACTCTAGAAGACGTTGCAATAGGATAGTGACTGACACATCAGGCTGAAGGTGGGGAGTAATTTCTTTGTAATATCTTTGTAATAGAAATAGTAAATTTTTATTCTTTCCTGGGTTTATTTTTGCCTTGGATTCAATAACGTTGCTCTTACTTTATTAATTACTTTTTTAAAAAATAGTTTTAGGCTTGGGCCAGAGAAGGTGGACTAGCCTCTATGTAATCCATTTGAGTTGCGTGTCATACATGTATATGAGAGTACACACACACATCTGCAGGGGCCCATAAAGTTTTATGAAAGCTTTCTTTGTAAAGCCAAAATCTTGTGTACAACAAGCCTTACTTTTAAGAGATTTTTTTTTTTCCAAGATTTCACCCTTACAGAAAAATCTTCCAGTTATTCAGAAAGCTCATATTAAATTTATATTTCCCTTCTTTACCTTTGAATATAGGACATATTTTTCTCCAAATTGAAATACACCCATTCCTGTGGTACTGTCCTAGTGCTAGTTCCATATAGAAGAGAGGAATCCCTCCAAAGATGGCCATGATTGTGTAAGGAATGAGGAATGCTCCTGCAAGAAAGAAAGCAGACGATGTAACTCTTCAGAGAACTTCTCTTTCAACGGCACCAGCACCCCACAAACAAGAGTTCCTTTTAGCCCACAGGGAAAGTGCATATTCCCTCCTGCCTAGCCAGCGGGCCACACTGAATTACCGTGGGATTTCTTAAAAGCCTAACTATCTAGCAGCGTGAATAAGAAGCAACACTCACGCCAAACTTTTCCCATTTCTGTTACAATTACATATAGGATTAAAAAAAATGTACTGGATACAACGGATATATTTGTGAGATGGACTACAGATAAAATAATTTCTTCAGTAGACTGTTATATCATGGAGACGAAACTATTTCCAAGATCGCCTTGATTAGACTTAGTTATATTTTGGATGACACATCAATGAGTCTAAGACCTAGCATTCCTGATGAGTTGGTTCTGACATGTTGGTTTATCTGATTTTAAAATTCTCCTTGGGACAGGGATTGAGTCTTTCTCTTGGAATGTAGATCTGCACCTAACTGGCACTCATTTTCTCTTGCAACGTAGTTCTGCACCTACCTGGGCCTCAGCTTCTAGTTGTAACTGATTTTTTAGATCTTGCTAAATACTCTTTCTTTTTTTTTCCATCTTAGCATGTCTAGTTTTCCTTTCCCATTATTTAGGTTTCCCGGTCTCCTTGAATAGTAATTTCCCCTTGGTCATTTATTATATATGATATTAAAAGAAGCCACTAAAATCATCCATTTATAAGCGAGGAAGTTCAGCATTAAGGAACAGCGCACACAACTAGTCACTGACCTCCCCCGTTCTGATAGCAAATGTAAGGAAATCTCCACACGTTCCCCAGATCCACTGCATATCCAATGACAGAGAGCAAAAAGTCAATTTTTTTACTCCAGGTCTCTCTGTCTTCCAGTTCCATCAGCTGCTGCTGCCCTTCTGCTCCGCAGGTGGTGGAGGTGGTGGTTGTCGTGGTGGTTGTGGCTGCTGGGGCGGCGCATTGGCCGTCCTCCGCCTCTGCCATCCCGCCGCAGGGCACAGAGCTCGGAACCCCGGAATAACCGTTGGAGATCTGGGCTGCCTCCCCTTTAGCTCCCTGGCCGGGGTGGACTTTGTTGCCATCCTCTACTAGCCGCAAGGCAGATTTCGGGTTCCTGACCAGCAGTCCATTCTCTTTACAATCTTCTCCTTCGTTACAGTCTGAGACATCTTTCTTGGAAGTCAGCGGCTCAGTCTCATTGCTTGTTGCCTTTTTTTCCATTTTTTCCAAGATTTGTTCTGATCCCTTGCAGACAGAAAGCAGCACGGAATCCCTTTGTGACTTGTCTTCCCACGCTTTTATTCCCAGTGTATTCCCAGCACTTTTAGAATTCCTCTTCCATATTTAAATCCATCAGACTGAAGGCACAGACACCATCTAAGAAATGATAAATAGTTAAAAATCCATTACAGGGCTTACCAATGCTGGTAGCTTTCAAGTAACAACTGACAGATTCTGTGATTAAAATACATTTGGAAGTAGTTAACCACCACAGCATGCAATCGGAATCATTTAGCAGATAAGCCATTCAGGATTTTGTACAGAGAAAGGAAGGAAAAAAGGAAGCAATTGCCCTCTTCTCCAGCAGAAGTTGGTGTACCTGGTTTATAACCTCTCAGGCAGATTTGCTAGACTTGTGCATTGCTGGAAAACTCACAAGCAGCCATAGTCCTGCTGTCCCCTGGTACCACCTGCTCCTTCTGCACACTGCTTTCCCACCTAGGGAAGTTGTGGGACTCCTAGTTTGCAAAGTTTAGCGTGGCTTGTGCTTTCATTTTCCTAAGTTCATCCTATGACTTCACAGAATCCTAGACTGGCCTAGGCTGGAAGGGACCATAGAGATCATTTAATCCAACCTCCCTGTTGGGCAGGGACGCCTCTCAACTAGATCAGGCAACACACAGGGACTGAATGGGGATCGAACCCGCGACCTTGGTGTTATCAGCACCACACTCTAACCAGCTGAGCTAACCCGGCAATTTCTATATTCACCAAGTATGAAGGGAAAAGAATTCATTAAACAAATATGAGATAACTGGATACACAAATTACTTTTCATGACCACTTTTCTTCAGAAATCCCATGGTGTCTGAGAGGTTTAGCAGCAGACCTGGAAGGCTTGAATGAAAGCTTAGAAAAGATTGAAACCTCAGTGGTTTTACACCAACTAACTTATGCAGGCTCAGTCAACACTAACAAGGAAAGATCAGGAAACTTCAATCTGATTGTTTTGAGTAAGGACTAACGTGAGTCTAAAAGGCAAAACTTGTCCTCCTTGGGGAAATAAAGGCATCTTTCATCCTGTTTGGATCTGCCAACACTGTGGTTCCAGCCCCAGGAAGGGTAGTGGGCACCACTCCTATGCTACTGTCCACCACCAGCAAAAAAACAGGCACTGGGAGGATCCTTGGCTGTCCCTGCCCTCTTCGAATGTGCTGGAAGCATAATCCAGGGGAAATAAACAATCCCGAAATAAAGGAAAAGTATAGAACAATTAACTTTTCTTTCAAAAGAAAAGAAAATGAACTGTGATTCAGTGGGTCACGTTTTGTTTTCTTTTTATTTGTTCAGGTAACATAAATGCTCAGCGGTGCAAAACCTTGAAATAGGAGCTGATCCTCTCCGCTGGAACTCCCTGGGGTAGTGACCTTGCTTTATAGCTAGCAAAGTGTTACACAGTCTACACGATGCCACCACACATTATAATAATTACATCTAATTTCACCTGTTCAAAGCATTTTACCACAGTAGATAACACTGTCACATCCAAGCAGAAGAATATGCATTATTTCACTTTTAACTGCTGGAAAAACTAAAGCAGAGAGGGGCTATTATTTGATCATTGCTAGAATTTGCTCATAGCCAGAGCTATTAAAATTCATTTTTTACTCAGCTTTCAGCCTTGTGCAAAGACAGTTTCTTAAACCTCTCCCTAAACATTTATCAGCACAAGCAGAAAGAGTAGGAAAGTTACTGAGCTGCAGAACAAGCAGGAGGATATTTTTGAGACAAAAGTCACTTAGGGTTGTTTATAACTTTCAGAAATCTCTAGTTCTTCAAGCTTACATTCTGTCACTACCCATATAACGTTCTTTTTGTCATATAGCAAGCAGTGCTTCATTAATGCTGAACTTTTACAAGAGTAGTACTTTGCTACCATTAGTTAATCGTGCACAAAGACGTAAATGTCTTCAGAGTTCCAGACAAGAACATTACGGCAAAGAAGAGGAGTTTCATGTTTACCTGCAAGACTATAAAACCTGAATGTCTTTGGAGTCCGAAACCTTCCAAATGTCCCAAGAGAGCTTATGTAGATGAGAACAGTCCTAACACCACTGGTGGCAACATAAAAATCCTAGAAAAGGCCACAGCCAATCCTCCCCTTGCACAGAGCATGTTAGATATAAGGCAGCAATATGGAAGAGTAACCTGAGCCCTGCTGGACTTTACACCTCTTACTCATAAGTTGGAAAGAAGTAAAGGATGTTGATTTAGCCACATTATCTCATGAAACTGAATTTTCCATACCAGAGACTTAAACCCTTTCTGTGTTTGTAAAACACTTTATTACTGCACACAGATAATTCTTGGCACTTTTTTTACTGACGAGATGACTTTCAATGCACTATTGATTTCCCTGATCTGTGACAATCAAGATAGCTGTCGCATCCAGATCTAAGCTCTTCTGGTGTTCTGCAGATCACAGGAAAGAAATATCATATACTTCAAACATTGTTGTAGAATTTTAAGTAGTTTGAGCCTCATATGCAAAATGATGTGTGAACTACCAGGGGCTTCAGCTGGAATTTGAACTATTCCTTTCTGAAAGAGATTTGCAGCTTGTCACCTCCCCTAGGAAATCTCAGCAGCGACGCTGTGGTGTTCACAGTGGCACAGTTGGCACATGAAAACAGAACCTTTACAGATTCAGCAAATGTTGTTAATGCTGTAAAAAAAAACTGTGGCAGAATGTACTTTTTCCACCTGCTTGCCACAATTAAAGAAAAATAAATATCTGAAGGAACTGTGACTGCAGAATGAGAGCTCTTGGAGTTGAGAAGCATGTTGGTACCACTAAGAAGATATCCAGGAGAAAACTCTGCTAACAGCACAGGATTTTACCCACCTCAGCCTCCACTTCCCCTCTGCACACCGACCTCTCACTAGTTACAGGTGCTAGAATAACACTAGTGAATGATGTAAGAATCATAGAATATTTCGGGTTAGAAGTTTTAAAGATCATCCAGTTCCAACCGCCTGCCATGGGCAGGAACACGTCCCGCTAGACCTGGTCCTGCCCTTGAACACTTTCACAGCTTCTCTTGACAACCTGTTCAGTGTCTCAACATCCTCACAGTAAAGAATTTCTTCCTAATATCTAATCTAAATCTACAATCCTGCAATTTGAAACCATTACCCCTTGTCCTATCACTGCACTCCCTGATCAAGAGTCCCTCCGCTTTCCTGTAACCCCCTTTTAGCACTGGCAGGCCACTCTAAGGTCTCCTTGGATCCTTCTCTTCACCTGGCTGAACAACCCCAGCTCTCTCAGCCTGTCCTTGTAGAGGAGGTGCTCCAGCCCCCTGAGCACCTCTGTGGCCTCCTCTGGACCCACTCCAAGAGGTCCATGCCCGTTTTACACTGAGGCCCCCAGAGCTGACACAGGACTGCAGGTGGGGTCTCACCAGAGCAGAGGGACAGAATGCCTCCCCTGCACTGCTGGTTACGCTGCTTTTGATGCAGCCCCAGACGCAAGTACACGTTGCTGGCTCATGCTCAAGTTTCTCATCCACGAATACGCCCAGTTTGTTGCGGTTTGGGCAGTTTATTGCCTATTTTCAGTCTCAGCTGTTGCAAAGGTTGCTTTTACATAAGTACACACTGGCTTCTTATCACCAACATAATTAGGTACAGAAGAAAAAGGAAAGAAAAGAGATAGCTAGCTGTGCCTGCGTTTCATTTTGATCTCTGTTTTGTAGGTGTGGCTTTGCTCCTTTGCGAGGCCCTGAGCGTCTGCACCTTTCCTCTGAACAGAAGTTATTCTAAAGGGCAGTTTTCATCTCCACAAGGCTGTGCTGTCCAGGAGCACATGAAAGCTGCCGTGCTGCCAGCCCTGTAAACTGCACACTGCTCCTCCTTAGGCAAAGAGTAACTGAGGAGGAGTGAGGCTCTGCCCTGATCAAGCACTCTGTTACAAGCAGTCTGTCCTACACAAGCGTTCCCTGCTTTGCTTGTTTCTTGGGAACATCAGGATGGACAACTGACAACGTGTTTCTACGAGCTTGGCTGAAGCCACCACCGCAGTTCACATAAGCCAAATATTAATTAAATTATAATTTTTGGCTACTCCCACATAGAGATAAACTTGAATCAGCACTGTAGATGTTAAAAGCCTGGTTATGTCCCTTGATGCACAAAAGCGACTCCTTTGCTTCTATCAAAGCAATCCTCAAGGAGCATCCCTGTCCCAGGGTCCAGCTCCTTCCCCAGCAGGGAGCTGCAAGACTGGTGGATCATCGTTTTGTTGGTTTCCCGAGGCATGCAGTGACCTCTCGTGGCACAGTGGGAATCCCTTTTCTTTAATGCTCTGCCAAAGCAAATCTTCCCAGCACTTTAAAATAAAATTATTTTCCTGTTCTCTGTATTTTTAAAGGAGAAAATTGACTTTTAATGTGTCTAGGAGCTTAAAACAATTAGGCTGAGTGCAGCAAATACCAGATGCTTTGATGGAGGCAAATTTTAATGCCTCAGGTCATCTGGAGAATACTTTATTTGAGATGGGGCAACACGGACTTCCTGAATTCCTCAGCACAAGGCTTGCTCAGCCTCACTCTGCAAGACTACAGAAGCCATTACTCGTCTCCAAACGATCAAATACATTTTAACATGCGCGGTTGCAGAATTCCTATATTTGCATATATTTCATTTCATACAAATTATGTTCTTTTTTCTTGTGCTAATTTTATAAATCAATGCTGGCTGGAGTACCAGCCACTCCCTGGGTTCCAGCTGCGTTCCCGTAGCAAAACTCACATCACCACCATCACTCAGGCTGCTCCTCCATCTGCCGTGCTTGTGCCCATTTACATGCTGGCACTTGCAAAGAATGAAAGTACTTTGAACTCTAAGACAAAAAGTTAGCCTACAGTGCTGGCAAACAGAATCAAACAATAAGATGATTTCTGTTAACTTGACCTAAATCTCCCTTCTGTCACAAAGTATTTAAGACTTAAAACTATGTAGCTGCTTGGCTGCATATTACAGCTTGCAATAAAGATGCAGTTCACCCAGGCATTTGTATGACAATGGCAAGAGGCCAAGGAAATTACTTTTATCTAGAAAATAAAGCAAGAGTCTTATGTGACTCGATAGAATTCATGTAATCATTCTGTGATTCTATCCCGCACAGGAAAAGCTGGCGGTACTTATCTGTTCTCCCCTCTGAGCCCCAGTATCAACCGTGACCCTCCAACAGCCTCATACCCGGGTCTTCCCAGGTACTGCCCTCTGATAAATATAGCAGTAAACATTTGTGCTCTTCACCCATCTCTCCTCACACAGTCCTGGTCTGTCTTTTCGTACAGGAGGAGGGAGGTAAACAACCTGGATGACAATGAGAACCTCGTAAAGATTATTCCCTTTGGCAGGCTTTCGTGGGTTCACGTGTTGCTGTTTTGCTGCGTGTGTGCTGTGAAGGAGGTGGAGGCTTTGTATTTTTCCTCTGGTTTTGTTCAGGTTAGAAGTAACCCTTTAATCAAAGTTATTAAAGGATAGCTCATGCGTTCCCATGCTCTGAGGAGGAGTTGGAAAATAAAAATTACAGCCAATTAAATCTTGAAACTAGATCGCACTAGATTAGGATGAATTTCACCTGCGCTTTGCCATACATGAGTCATATTTAGAGTTCACAATGCAAAAAATGAATGCATTTTGCTTTTGACAACGTTCATGAATACTGATTCAACAAAAAGGCGAGTACCTAGAATTTAGTTTGTTTCCATTAGGCAAGCTGGTAACAAGTGCAACAGATTGTACTTCAGATTGGGTACTTCTGCACATCACTCTATTATGTACTTTATAAGAAACTCGCAGGATCTAGATGACAAAATGGATCCTGTATATGAATATTTGCAGTTCTCCAAGAGCTTGCCAGCATTCTTACTAAAACAGTGTAGAACTGTACTCAACCAGTATTCCTACTGAGACAATGGCTCTTCTGGGAGAATAAAAGGCTACTTACCAAAGTAAGAATGGCATCAGTAGCGCGCTCTCTCCAGTTAACCCGTGTATTCCCAGATAAGGCTAAATATAGGTAAGATGTGAAAATAGTGCTTCTGAAAGCAATACTACTGGGGAAACATAAACACGTAGTGTGAGTTTTATGTCATAACCTTCTCCGTGTTTCAGTCTGAAATTAAAAAGTCAGCAGGAAAGAGAGATTTTACCTTTAAAAAATTGTTGAGAAGACAGACCCTGTATTGTAGTGGGAATGCTGCCAAATTGTTGTCAGTCATTTAAAGACCAGAGAAGTGGCGGGAAGGAAATGCATTTCATGGCTCGAGAGTGTCCATATGTAGTGCAAGGACACAGATAAGCTTAGAGGGAATGATACTCCCGTTGTATTCTTCCTCAAGTTATTTATATAAATTTGAACAAAGAGTCATAACACCAAATACCACCAGATAAATCAAGCGCTGTCGCTTGATAAAACTCTGCACAGGCTAATTAATGGGCGTGGTGTTTCAAGTAAAAGATCTGTTTGCAGACTCCAGTCAAAGACTGGGCTGCATGCATTTACTCAGGTTGGTAATGTTTTTACCTAAAGAAAGTAAAGAAGCAGGCACCATTGTTTCCAGATGATGTTTCTTTGAAGGAGAGTTGTTAATGGCCATCTCCAAATGACAGCCCTTTAGTCAGGCTCCAAGTTCTACTTAAGTTCTTTACGAAACACTTATCCCATAGACTGGCTTCATTATGTTGCCTAAATTCTATGAGATACAGATTGCCAGATCAACAGAGCTGCAAATACACGGTTTTGGAAAAGAGTTAAAGCATTAGCATCAGAAAGGACAGCAGGATACAGAACGAACGTTTCTTTAGGCTCTTAATGCTGTTCCTAATGAAAATGCGTCAGTTTATATTTCCATGGAGGAAAGCAGGGAAGATCTTAAATGCACTGCACATTGCCATGTGTGGGAATAATTTAGCAGTTGTATTCAATTCTGGTTTTAGGGCAGTTTTTCTGAATTTGTATAACCATTTGAAATTCATCACACTCTCTCCAATTAGAAAATGGACCCACAACCGTCATTTGCTACATATATATGCCAAGTTTACAAGTTCTCTCCAAGCAAATTATGGTCAGTTCACTCATCAAAAGCATCAGAAGATGAAGTCTAACTTTATTAGGCTTTCCCTGGTGAAATGCTTGACAGCTAACGACCCACATTAAAAAAAATTCCACAGCATTTCCAAGAATCCGAATCCACTAGATGCACAATCCTTTTCTCCCTAGAGTTTCTTAACACATCAAAACATGTTTTGCATGACTATTTACATATTCAGTTACATTGCATTCCTCTCTTAAACCTCCATATTACTTAGCAAACGAACCCAGCAAAGCCAGTTGGTCTCAGCAGCAAACATGATTGACTATAAATATATATATGATGTACTCTTCAGATTTATTACTTATAATAAATCTGTCCCATTGAATTAGATAATTTACTGTGCTGGAACAGTTTACCTTTTAAAATATAACTTAATATGGTTAATAAAACTTACCTTACCCTTTTAAAATAGATAACAGTGTGCATTGATTTTTGGTTTTTTTCCTTCAGATTCTGCCTTCTTTCCTTTATCTTTCTTTATAGTTTGATGCTTTTTTGTAAATTTTAAATAAACTTCATGCTCCTAATGGAATTCTGTGGACTGCCAAAACTCTAATTTCAGATTGTCATAACATGTTCTGCTACTGACATTTGACTTCCAACATTCATAACTGCTGATCAAGATGGAGTAGAGCATACGACATAGAAAAGCAAGAATGATCATAAAAAGATTTTGTTAAAAAAAAAAATCAAAGCAATCTTTCATCAAAAATCAACGTATCTTTTTTCCCCACCAAAACTTTGTTTCCCAGTGCTTTAAAAATTACTCTAAGACCTTAAAAGTTAATTCTTAAGGAAGCAAAATAGAGTATACATATTTTAGACTGCCATTAGTATTCCAGATTTTATAACCAAAGTTAAAAGAGGCAATGGGGAGTGGAAGTTCAGGAGCCTCCAGTTCACTGCTTCAGGAGGCAGGCACAGAAGACAGGTGTCCAGGAATCTGTCTCAATTTTATAAAGTACTTCAGATATCAGTGTGCTAAAAACAAAATTATAAAGTACCTGTCTCTCGGATGGGTTCGAAGCGCTTTCCTTGGAGTTATCCAAGCTCGAGTAACCTCCACCCACATTTACTTCAGAGTCTCGGGAGCTCAGCCTGTGGGCAACTCAGCATCTTGGTGAGGTTTTTGTACACCAGTCCCCCTCACATGGTCTGATTTCCAGATAATCTGCTGCCAAAGAGCTCTTTAAGAATTTTTGCGTCACTTCAGTCAAATAAACTTTATGTTTCACCAGGGCTGCAGCTCAGTTTTCCTCCTAGAGGTGGGTGGCTGTATTTGTCCGTTCTGATCAGTTCCAAAGAGCAGGATCCAATGAAGGCAGAGAGCGAGCGGGCGGGAAGCTTTCCTGCTAAGGGACAGCTTTGCCGGCGGTTAGTTCAGCCATAAAAACCAGGAGGAGGATGATGAGGATGGAGACAAAAAAATGGGACAGAAGTTTTGAGGGAGTCAGTAAATTACGACTTTGCAGGTGGGTCTGTGGATTACAGAAAGATAGGAAGGACTCGGATATTATCACAATAAAAGGGTTTGGAAAGAATTTCTGCTGCTGCATATTTACATTATTTTAATACAGAAATAACGTTTAGTCTTGTTTTATACGTTAAGCACAAATCCTTCTGCTTCAGTAACTCAACAAGTAATTTCCTTTCTTCCTACTGCTACTCAAAATTATCTCACTCAACCTCTGAGACATGCTTTTTCTCCAGCTTTTTTCATCCAGGATTTTTTCATTCCTAGACTTTACAATTTATTTACAAAAGGTCATAAATCACAGGTCTACAAAATAGTGCCATAGTTTAGGTGGTGGATTTGGAAAAAAAAAAAAAAGAAGTGGAAAACCAGAAGGGGGACAAATAAGAATAAGTGATTGTTAGAGCAGCAGCAGTTTTGCTATAAACCGTGCCAGTTTCAGAGACTTGTTCCAAACAATTGAAAAGAAAAACTCTGAAAACTGAGAAGTATAGGGATATAATTAGCACTTTCCTTTTTCTGTCTTCCGGCCCCTTAACGATAGCAACAGCAGGCACCAGCGTGTCACTTGCACCATCTGAAGGATAGCTCAGGTATTGCAACTGCAAACATAAATGAGATTAACATAATGTTTGCTTTCCTATTAATCCGTCTGTGCAGTATATTAAAAATATTGTGTCAAATTAAGCTCGTTGCCTTCAGTTGTAGTAGAGATTCATTGTTCTTTTAGTGAAAACAGCAACATGTAACTCATTTTCTCCTCACATGCTCCTCTTTCCAAAATAAAGTTTTGGCAGTGTTGCTCTCTGCTTAGCTGCGGACAGGGAAAAAACCCACAAATGAGTGTCCTTGCAGATTAGAATAACACACAGCCTTCCCCCTGCTCTGTCCTGAAGGGTTTGCAAGGACACATACCATTGTGCCTTACTTCCTGAACCTTTACAAAAGTCAAAATACAAAGTTTTGATGTGTAAGTATCCACCTGTGGGTCTTTTCTTTTGGGGAGGCGGGAGGACAGGTGGTATGAGGAGTTGTGCCTTCCCTTTCATACAGGTTTCCAGCTCAGCACTGCTGGGAGACTGGAATGAATTTTCCAAACTCACTTCTACTCTCTTACAAGACATAAATTCTCTCTACTTTGGGCTTTGGTTCCCTCTGCTCTTTATATAATGACGTGGGGTTTTTTAAATGTTTTAGAGGCATCGTGACCTTTGCCTCAGGTTTCTCTCCATCTTCATCTCTGCTTGGAGTAGGTTCTTTTACCAAGTTCTGAAGCACTATTGCAGACCATTCATCTTGGTCAACACTTGCGGTCAAATCGCTTTCATCTGCTCGCAGCAGTGGCACCCAATGTCAGCATTTAATTACTTTTGTAGGGCATACAAAGCTGTAACATGAAAAACAGCATATGAAGAACACAAAACAATCTTTCATGACTTATCCTGGCCTTTTTGTTCAGTTGATGTTATTTATTTTTTTTCATTAATGTCTTTTGCAGCAGCATGTTGGGTTTTTTGTGTGGGGTTGTTTTTTTTCTTAAAATTTCTTGTCACAGAGCCTGGAGCCTTTGGGACATAATATAAATAACAGACTTGAGGCAGACCTCTTAACTTTATGACACTTATTTACCCCATATGTGAAAAACTTTCAGGTCTTGTACTGAATAAGTTCCAGAATTTCCTGAAATCTTCTGTGCATTAGTGGGCAAAATCCTAACAGTTTAGGGAAAGTATTAAAAAAAAAAAACACACTCAAAAGCCCCAAGAAGTAAATGGATTTCACACAAGACCTAACTTCAGACACTTCCACAGATCTTCACAGATCAAGCAGCTGCAGATTCCAGTCACCAAGACCAGCACAAGAATGGGAAGCATCAGTCAAATTACCTAATAGCAGTAGTACCAGCTGTACCGAGACGAGATTAATAATTCTGCAAATGTGTCTCTGATTCACTGCCAATAAGAGGATAGGAGCAATCTTTCAAATAACACAAAACAAACAAATCCTAAAATATTATTTGTTCCCATCTTTTGCTTAGTTAAGAATCAGACTACATGTAGAAGCTGTAACAATTGGCTTCAGGATAAAAGAAATTCTGATTGTCTTTCCCTGCTCTTTTCTAAGCTGGCTTTGCTGGGATGTGCATCTGGGAATTAGATGGGCTTTGGAGAGGTTTTACTATTTCCACAACAACTGTTCTGAGCAAGCATTTGGGTGGAGAAGTCTGATTCTGGGAACCTACAAACTGCCACTACACATAACTTCCCCTCCTGCCTCTTAATTTTCTCTATTAGCAGTAGTTACTGCTTTCTGACTTTTGGTTAAATTGAGATAGTTGACTTTCATAACATTATCTGTCAATGTTTTCCATTCGTCAGAGGAAATGTCTTTGAAGACTATGTGGTTTTGTTGACAAACTGGAAAAGGAAACTATCTGTTAGTTGGCTGGTTCCTCCAAAGCTCTTTTTAAGGATTTGCAAAGGATATAAACGAAAGTAGCAGCACAGTGGGCATGAACGGATTTTGATTTTTATTCTAACCTAAGCAACTCTTTATCAGTTGGGTGGTTTTTGTGGATTTTTTTGTCATCTGGGTTTACAGTTCATAAGGCACAAGCTTGCTTTACTGAGACTAAATCTGTAGCAAACTAGGCTTTTTCCCCACATTATTTCCATTCCATCCATTGCAAAGAATTTTTTTTTTTTTATCATCTCTGAACCATTTCCTACAAACAGACAGGAGTTAGTTAAGCAGTGTGTTTTTACTGAGACTAAATCTGTAGCAAACTAGGCTTTTTCCCCACATTATTTCCATTCCATCCATTGCAAAGGATATATTTTTTTTTTATCATCTCTGAACTATTTCCTACAAACAGACAGGAGTTAGTTAAACAGTGTGTTCCTCACTTACATGTTTACATTCATTCTGTCATCTCAGGGCTGGACTCTAACCTCCATGCACCTGAGAAGAGACTGAGATTCTTCTGGATCCAACTGTGCCTCATGCTACGCAGGACACTAAGAACTTCTTCAGCCTCTGCATGGAGCATATGGCCTCTCAGCCATCTCACCTGTCTCCATTCTTAATCCCCCAGCTGAGGGCTGCTGATCACATTAGTGATTTTTTTTCCTTTAGGACAAAAGGGCAAAGTGATCCAGTAAACATCACATCAACAGGAGCTGTTTACGGGAAATCATTTTATACATACTGGTTTGAATAAAACTTTTCAAACTGCTGTTTAAAAACAAGCCCGCTTGCCTGGAAGATGTGACAGTCTGCTTTATGGGTAACCAAGACAGCTACTCGGCAAGCGTGCGCAGCGATCCATTCTTACCAAAGGCAGTTACCAAACAGGCAGCAGAACAGAGAATATCCTACCTGATACTGTGCCAGTCTTGAATGAGAGAGTCATTAAACATGATCCTTACAACAGCTTGTTCAACTGCCTTTAGAGTCCTCAAGGCGGAACAAATACAGCTCTTGCTTTGACGTATATATTTTCCCCCCTCTTCCCCATTCCTTCTTACAAAGAACTTCTAGAACTGCTGGGCATAAATACAAAACTGTTTCTGCCAGATTAGCTTCATTTCCTATAACGTGTTTTAGCCATGTGGATTTTCTGTGCTTATTTGAAGGAAAGGAAAAAAAACCCCATACTATTGTATAAGCTGTAGAGGGAAATATCTGGCCAAGAGCTCTAGAGATAAGCGCACACTGGACAACACTTATAAATACTCAAATTAACAAAAACTGGCTTGGAACCCTTTTTCAATTTGTCAAGCTCAATCCTCATCAGCGCTGCTACGGGCAACGAAAAAAATGTTAAGTCAAACTCCAGAGAAAAAGTTAATTTTCTTTGCCTGCTATCCCCCTCTCATAGAGAGCATAAAGGAAACACAACTGCTGTAATAATCATAAGCAGAAAGACTTTGAAGACTAAAATACTGACCTTTTGGAAGAAAAAAAAAGAAAGCCTCCAAAACACCACATGCATTAGTCATAATCAAAATATTGTGCATAATACAGCTTCCTAAAGAGATCTGGCTTTGTTTCAGAGCCACCAGGGTTCAGCATCAAGTACAAGACTGTTTACTGACCCCCATTCCAAGTAACAGCAAGAGGTAGAGACTGTGCATCACAGACCCGTAAAGCCAAGAGCGACTGCAGAAGATCATCTGGTCCATCCCTTGGCCAAAAGAAGGATCAACTCTACCAATGTCATTTCTGTCACGTTCTTCTGAAACCTGTTCTAAAACATCTCTAACAACGGAGCATCACACATCTGCCGGCACTCTGTTCCAGTTCTTCACTGTTTTTATCACCAGAAAGCTTCTAATATCACTAGATCTTGCTGCAGTTGAAGACGGTGACTTTTTGATCAATTTATGAAGAGCAGCTGGAACAAAATCCCCTTCTTTAGAACATCAATTTATGAATTAAAAGAACGCATCCCCCCTTTTCTTTAAACCCTACAGTTCTTTCAGCTTTTTAGTAGTCACAGTTTCAAGTTCTCTCATCATTCTTACCCCTTTTCTCTATGTACATTTTGGTCTGCATCTGCCCTGAGGTGCAGTACCCTAAAGCAGATCCTACATTCCAGCTCATTCCGCAACAGTCTCAGGCGGAGCTTGGAAACATATACTGCAGGCTCTGTTTACACACCTCAACAGTACATAACTTTTTTCTACAAGAGTATGTGATCAATCACAGCATTTTTATATTTTCCTTTCTACACCCCTTGAATTTAGCTCACACTTGTTCCACATGCTCTAGTTGCATATCCAGCTACTCCTGGCTAGGCACTGTTCCTTATGTCATACACATTTGCCTGGCTTTGCAGAGATCACATTTTCTGCATAATGCAGTAATGGTGGCAAAATATTTGACAACTTACTAAACATATTTGATAAATCCACTATTCAACAATAACCTGATAATTAGAAGGGATGCCCAACCTTCCACAAAAGTAACTGCACGTGATGCACACTTCTGCCAGTCAACACTGTGGAAAGCATGAAAGGCTATTGACCTGTCCTTACACAGAGAAAAGGAGCCCAACATTGAACTTTGAGTCTTCCAGATTAGAAAAATCTCCTGCAAGGGTACACCTTTATGTTACTGTTCCTGCTGCTGCTACTAGAAAAGGCAAGCTGAGACCAATGGCCACTTGCTCCTGCACCCTCACAGGTCATGAGATGACAGAAATCCATTTGACACAAGTCCAGGATAACACGAGCTGAATTGTGCCAAAAGGGAATCAAACGTGAACCCACTGCATTGCCAAGATACATTTTGTACAAATCCAGAACAGCTTTGTTACTTCTGCAGAAAATACTGCAAAGGGTAAGACTCTTAAAAGACATCACTGGACGACGGTGAAAATAACCTCCTGCTGCACATCAGATTCTCTTATCTAACCAGCACGCCTGCCCACCTCAGGAAGTGTTAATCACAGCAGGTTGAACCATCTTGGACGACTCCTAGACAAATCCTGCTCAGGATTTTAGTTTGGCAGGCAAAACGCAGGCAGGACTTAGCTGGGCATTTTTAACAGATGTATATATATATGCACATACATATGCACACACATTTGTATAATTTTCCCAAGATATACTTACATAATCATTTAATAACTTTCTACCTCTTTAGTCCTCTTTATTCTTACTTACCCTCTTACTGGCCTACAACTAAACCCAGTGCAAAACAGAAAAACTGTCAGGGTACACACGAAGGCAGCCTGCCATTTTGGCAGGATTTAAATTGAAGGATTAGGACAGTGCTCATCACCAAACTACGTGAGCACCTGTAGCACAAGAGAGCCTACGGTTGTATTTATCTTATTTCAGCAGGCGGAGCATCTCTGACTTAGAACATAAAGCAGCATGTTTTCCTGTTATGTTCACATTCTGGCTCGCTTTGATTTGTCTGTAGGTCACTAATATCTTTCCATTTCATTAGTTACATGAGGCTCATTTAAAAAAAGAAAACAGAACTGTACCGGTCACTTTAGAAAGTGTTTATTCAAAAGCTTCATAGCACCATCTTGGTTTTTGTTTTGTTTTTTTTAAACATCCAAATAAAATGCAGCAATTAAAATGTTGGGTTTTTTTTTTCATTGAGCATGACACTAAATCCACCTATGAACATACTTATGTTTGTTCTTGCTAATATAACTGAAAAATAGCGCTCCTGCGCACTCAGACATAGCACTGGGCCTTGGTATGGGTTATCCAGTCCACGCTCAATAATGGAAGAATAAAAACAAGCGAAATCGGAAATCTCAAGGAAACAGTTTCCCCTGCCCCAATTCTGCTGGAAGAGAACATGTCTTAAATGTAGTTTTTAGCAGTTTCAATTTTTATGTGCCCTTCAAAACTTCAGCAAAACTAAAACTGTAAATATATATTTTGGGCATTCCTTTATGGTACAAGTCAGATCATGGCTTGTTAATTTATAAGTATCTTGACGTATTTGTTCTAACAATCACCTCGCTGTTAATTCTAAAGGGCCTTGTATGGCCATCTTTTCTATGGAAAAGGCTGGCCAAAATTCTACTAAGTTACTATGCTGATTTTGATTAAAAATTTCAGGTAAAATCAAACTGCCACAGACAGCACTTGTAATACAATTTCATTATGAGTTTTCTTCCTTTTCCCTTTTTACTTTTGCAGAGTAGCCTGTCTGAGAGCTTTATTCAGCCAAGTCAGTAAAGCGCTATTTCCCAAAGATCCTTAACTTACATTTCAAGAATATGGACCATGCCGAGTGCTTGGTCACGTTATCATTTGGCTATGGCTTCCAACCACTGGAATTCTCTATTGCATCTACTTCTGATGGACCATTAAGAGACAAATATCCTGTAGTTCACTTGGCTAGAGCCCCCATAGGGTCCCAAGCTGGCAAAACAATTGGATCCTGCTGCATTACGGCCAAGACATCTTCTGGTACGTGCTTCTTATCCACCACAACTTCGTACACGTACTCAGAAAACCAATCATCAGTCATGATCAGGTAACCTGGAGAAGAAAAACAGGTCGTTACAACAGAGAACCATTATCAATACAGTGAAGCAGTCGCACACACAAGTTCCACCTATGAATGACAGATGACAAACAGGACCTTGTCATACGTCCTCTCTCTCAAGACAAAGGAAAAAAATATCATGAAGAAAAATCAACATCTAGACTAAGCAGAGGTACTTCATGTGCACTGAAAGGCCAACCAAAAAGCCTGCGAGGAAAAGCAATGCCCAGAATATTCATAATTTATGCTTCCTCTGTTAAAATAGGCACTGAAAACACTGAAGTCAATATACAATGACTTAAAAAAAAAGATAATTTTACATTGTGCCTTAAATGTCTGAGCCTCTAGCTTTCAAAGTTTCCAGGACTTCACTAAGAAAGGGGAAATTCTCTAGGTGAATACCCAAACCATCTTCAGCATAAGAGAACTTTGCTGGTTTAGTTCTTGCAGTAAGAGAGAGCTGTCTGCCTTCCTCAAAGTTATCTAAACCACGTTTTGGTTGAACTAAATCTTAGTTCTCCCCCTTAATATCATTCTTACTGAGAATTTCCATGAACAGTCTTTGAACTGGGCATAGAGGGAAGTCCCACTGGAAACAAACTATCCAAGGTGAACTGCAAATCAGAGTGGCTGGGAGAAAGTGAGCGTTTAGAAGACAGATGAGGAGGCTTTATGTAATAAAGTTCTTCATGTCCTTATACAATATCATCACACAATCAAATGAAACAAGAAAGTCCAAAGAATACGGACAATAAATGCGTCTATCTACACCATCTTGTTTCTAAAGCAAGAGATCAGATAATTCCCATAAATTAAAAACCCTATCAATTGTAATCCAAGCTAGAAGCCATTTTGGAAATACTGCCAAAGGGAGCTGCCTTGATTATTCTCTCTTCAGGATATGAGTTCTTTGGACACACAAAAACCTCTCACTGCCAAAAGCCAACAAGTAATTGCACCCTGAGAGGATAATGAACTCTGCTTCTGACATCCTGTATCTCGGAGCTTGACAGTGCTGATTAGGATCACAGCGTCTGAACAAGAAGGAAACGTCAAGCAGAACTTCAGAACATGCAAATAAGTAAGGTTGCTCTTTGAGAAGGCCTATGCCCGGTGTCACGATGAAAGCTATTATCAATTTCTTCATTAAAAGGAGACACACACTGTATACGCAGCAGGACATATACCCAAGAGCCTGCCTGAGGCAACCCCGAGCTCTGCATTCTATCCAGGTAACACACAGAAGTGAACAAGAAGCAGAAAAGTTTGTGTTTCTGGGCAGGGTACACGGTGGAGTTTTACTTCAGGTAATTAATCTATTGCTCCAACCATTTTTACATTAAGGCCAGAATACAGAAGAGAACTTGGAACAGCATCCTCCTGTTGGAACAGACCATGGAAGTGCACTCCTCTGCATATGAGGCTGGTCCATATTGCTCTGACTTGCCCAAAGCAAAAACTGAACACCCAGCATTTTAAAAGTGACAAGCTGCTGGCCAGGGGGATGAACAGCTGCGAGTTACTGCATAAGCTAGGACTTGGGCACCTGAAAATAAAGCCCTTCCAAGTTCCTCAAGGACCGGTACAAGGCACTTCCTGCTTGCGCCGTAACTCCTCCACAAGACAAACTAACAGAGCCTTTCTGTCGTAGTGCACTTATGGCATGACATATATACACATCCACAAATACAGACACCAAAACCCTACACTTAAATCCTTAAAATGGCTTCATGCAGAAGAGTATGTATGCAACAACCAGTACAAGAGATTAAAAAATGTCAAAAGGGACATGACTTCTGGCTGGAGATATCTCACAAGAAAGTTCTTTTTGTGCCAAAAAAAGCAGATGGACCCCTATAAAATGGATGCGATAATGTGATTTAGTGTTCCTCTCTTGCTTGCTTTTAAAAAAAGATATCCCATGGGATAAGCTGGGTTCAAAGTTAGGTAATAATGTACCGCGTCTCCAGAACAAAAGAGTAAGAATAATTAAGCTAGCCTGTATGGCTGACAAAGTGCCAGTAAAACACAGAAAGGAAATACTTGACTGGGAAATGACTTTTTTACCTCAAAAAACCAAGCAATGTTTGTCAGCAGCCAAGTTCATTCCTTAAGGAAAAACAGATGGGATTCCAAGAAGCACTTTTACAACAGATATGTAATTACTAACATTTTCGGAGAGGCAATGCTAGGCTGTTCCCAGGGCTTCCCTTTCTCTGGGACAAGTGCTACTACAAGAATTCAGTTCTGCCCACACTGCAGTGTGAGCGTATAAATAACTTCATCCCATGACACCCCAGCCACGAGACGCAGCCTTCTCAGTCCCGCACCACACAAGTCTGGGGAAATGGGTGTTGCCTGGCACCTCAGACTCTGCTTGGGGAAAAGGAAGAGGGACCCCAAAGTGAAAACACACTTCAATTTCCTACCAACAAGAAGGCATTTATTTGCTTGGGTTTTTAATGGCTCACAGTCCAGTCTCTGGTGTTTTGTTGTTATCATCCTGTCCAAGAAATAATGGAGTTGGACCTTACTTGTATACTCCACACCCAAGTGGGCCTCAGCTGGGCTGTGCCAAGTTCAACTTCATTCCTGGCTGCCTCTTTCCTGATGTGAATTCTGGTTCTCTCCACTGGGCTTATATAAGAACAGCTTCCCAATTCCGTAACAAGGCAGACGAAGAAAATCGCTGCCAGACGGACTCAGTGGCATAGCAGGAGAGGCAGGACAGGCTGCAAATCCTTACCCTCCTACCAGCTAGTACCGGACACTGAAGAGTGAAAAAGCAAAGCAGGACAGAGGGAAGGAAATTCTGTGAAGTTACGTCTTCTAACGTTTCAGAATGGGCTCTGAAGGATATGTCCAATTGCCTTGAGCTCAGCAGTAGGTTGTCCGGCCATACCTAAGAAAAACATTCAGGGATTTACCTCCCTGAAAAAAGTAGCCTGAAATGGATATCCCTAGTTCTGAAATAGAATCCCTACTTCTGGTGGGATTTTCTGTCAAGGCACTTTTCCAGGCAACTCCCTAACCAAAAGAAAATATAGACAGTGAGCAAGACTTTCCAGAGACCGTGGTCTCTTCCAGCACAAAACAGATTTCTGCATGAGTCACTGTCATTTAAGTTCACACAGATGGCACGCACCCAACACACGCAATACAAGATATGGGGAGAGTTTATTCAAGTCACCCTTGGGTCCTGTTATATTTCAAGGGAACAACTAGCTCCTCTTAAAGGACTCTAAGGAACTCATTCTTGAGAAGTGCATCAGAAAAAAGATAATGTATAAGGAAATAAGTTGGTGCTGTGAACCAAGCAGCAAGTTAAGCTTACGAAGTTGGCAAACAAGTTCCGAGTGATACTAAAAGACAACGAGGAAACGGTTCATTTCGCGTTATTTCTACCTTAAATCCCGAGGCACTACACTTATTTCTAGTTGCTGGAGTTTTTTTCATTTTGGATTAAATGCTCAAAGCGAAGACAGAGAAAAATGCATGCAACTCTCCACGAGTATCGATCACAGCCCCCACAGCGCCACCAGATCACTCACTGGTGCCCCAGCCCAGTAACACCAGCACAGGGCTGCTGCCCTTCAGGCACAGCTCGACAGCTACAGTTTTTACTGGCAGTGCCACGCTTCAGCCTACTGCACCGTGGTTTGGAAGTAACACCCAACACCCTGAAACTGAGCTCAGTCTTTCCCCAGTTCTAATAAAAACCAACTCTGAACCTTGGTCAAGGAGCTTATATGGCTAGCACAATTAAAGCTGCTGAGAGACACCTATTAACTTCGGACCGTTTGGAGCACTGACCGAAGTCCAGGCGGCGCAGCAGTGAAGCAAGCGAGGCACTGCCTTCCTGGGAGCATTCCTCTAACAATAACAGCATCAAGCACCACAAACCCGGTACCTGGAGCACCTCAAAACAAAGTGTTCTGACAATAACAGCACAACTAACTAGGCATTTTTATACATTACACTCTCTATTATACATAAAGGTGCTTAAAATAGTTATTAGTTTGTATTTGGAGAAAAGTTTTGATGTTACTTGTTTGTCATATTCATTTGGCTCCTTTACTCAATCCAACATTCCAAAGTACATTTTACTGCTGTCACGCTGATGAGCCTTGAAGGCTAAACATCGATGTGGTTTCATTGTTTTGTTAAGACTGAAGATTTTTATTGGAATAATTTGCTGTGAGTGTACACAGCTAACTCAGAACAGACACTGCTGCAAGACCAGTGGACCAGAACTTAAGACACTGTTCCAAGAATAGTCAACATTTTACTTAGCTGTTGTATACAAAAGATATCAAAAGCTTATGAATAAGACTGCATTACAAAAATAGAGTTTTCTGAAGATAGTCTATTCCCAGAAGAAAACTCAACATCCTGGGAAATTTCAGCCGTATCAAGTCTTGTGAGCACAACATTTGGGATTAGTGTGCAACAGAAAAAGGTGATAAGCCATGACTATCGCCTTGTGCCCTGGCACCCAGCGAAGCCTGCCTCGGCACACTCATCACTGAGCTTATGCCATGCCTGAGACTGCATCCGGCCTGCCTCAGATAGCAAGTAATAAAAATTAAAAAAATAAATCATGGAGTTTTCCTCCACTCCATTTAGGAAAAGCTGACTGGCTGTGGGCCTTGGCAGAGCTGAGCAGAAATGTTCTCACACCACCAGCCCCACTCACCCAGAGAACTCAGAGCTGGGCCCCCAGAGTGGGCACAGAAGCTCCCTCCGATCATGCCCAGGCTCAGAAGCAACACGAAGCAATTTCCTAAACCACCGCTCAGCTGTGAGTCACCGTTCTGTCACCTTGTGCCCACGGGCCATGCTGGGCTGGCCACCCCACCCTGCCACAGCCCTGCGGCGCTTCCAAAGATTTTCTAAAGGAACACCAGCGCAAGCTGAGACAGTCATCAGTCATCGACAGTAAAGCAAGTTCACGCAGAAAACCTGGCGCGAGTGAGTGGAATTGCACACTAAGCTACGGATTTTGTTGTTGCCAGTGCTTGTCGTACCAGAGAGGAACAGCACAGGGATGCCACAGGTCACCTTTCCAACATGGCTTCAGAAAAGCTACCAGAATTACTGTGGTTTTTTTTTTTTACAGATCGTCATCAAGAAGTGTCAGCATCAATCTCTTAGAGATGACCTCCCAAAAATGGAGGTGCCTCTACATTTGAACTTGCAGCCACAGCATCAAGTTTATCCAGTGACATTTCCTGCTTCTGCATTCAGCAATTACGTTCTATTTACTTAGATGTAAGTCACACTGAAGTGAAGAGCATTTGTCTTCCAGCAATACCGTGCCATCCCTCAGTGATCCACGAGCTGTTACAGGTTTGTGTCATGCACGTCCTGGTGAAAGACAAACAGCACATCCCCTTTCCCCCTCTTTATTTCAAACCACTCAGTTCATCTGTTCCCATGACTATGAATTACTTTACCTTTATTACCACGGTCTTCACCCCAGGAGTTTTCCACTCTCCATTTTTCAAATGCATCTTCTTGCCCATCCTGTGACAAAACAAGTCAATGACTATTTAGTAGTGAAGGACCATGTGAGTTCATAGCAGCCAACTCTTCCAAGTCTGAATCCTGCACCGGACAACCACAGAGCTCCACTCCCGAAAGTCTGAGGCACTGGTGAGTTTCAGACAATGGGATCTTGCTAATGGTTGCAGTAATGCCTTTTCTTGGGTGTTATTCCTCTTCTTGTTACATTCCTTTTCATTACAATTATATTCATATTTCTGTTATAGTTTATTTTAGTTAAACTGCTCTTATCTCAACCCACAAGTTTACTTTTTTCTTCCAACTCTCCTCCCCAGCCCACTGGAAAGAGCTGAAAACAGCTCCTAAGCAGCCTCTCATAAGGGAATGGCAGGTCCCTTGAGGAAACAAAAACCAGTTATTCTTTCACCATTCTAATGCAAAAAACTAACCTGGAAAACATCCTGCAAATCCTTTTTTAATATTCAACAGAATATTGTTGTATTGCTCACTTTAAAAATATAGGACAGTCCTTAAAATGAGACTCTTGAGAGCTACCAGACTAAGGATAAGTAAACTCTCAGTGCTATCAGACAGAAACTGGCATAAACACATTTATGTACCTAAGTTTTTAACCAAAAGGAACACTTAATCCACATCAATTTTTTATGTTGTAAAATTGTAATAGGATTTTTTAAAGCCTTTTTATCAAGTAGGTAAATCCAAAGTATTACATTTTACAACTCAGTTTATCAAAGCTCCTTTAGATTAAGTTAAGGTTTAATATAAGAAAGCATGTTCAACCAAAAAGTAGAAACAACTTCGTCCATTTTCAATGGGGGAAAAAGCCTCTAAATGCTGAACTTGTTCTAGGGTAACTTCTTTTGATTTTAGAGATACCATCCTGTCCTGGTACGAGACCACATACTCATACACATCCTTGTCCTAAAGGAAATTAGGTCATTTTTATACAATTCAGGCATGCAAATTATTAAATTAAAAAGAGACCACAGACTGTAACTGCCATTGAAGTGCAGTGAGGAACTGGGTACAATCAGTACAAACACATGGCCTTCAGTCATGAATAAATACATTTTGAACACTAGAAGTATCATTTTTAGTATCTAACTGAACAACAATGAAAAACTTTTAAAGGTATGTTCATGCAATCTGCTACACAACAGAAAAAGTTATATTCAGTTGTACAAAGTAACTCAGAAAAATTTTTATGACTCAGCAGTCCCATCCTAAGCCCTCCGACTCCAGAGCTCAAGCAAACTTTTTCAGTTATACGCAAGCTGTTATTTTGCAAGCCAAGGTCACATTGGACAGGAAGGGATCACTTCAAAGAAACTTTAATAATGACAGCTTCTGAAAATAAATGGAAAACATCAACACTGCAGATAACCCCCAGCTGTAAATTTTCACATACTTCTTTTTAACTTGCTACATGCCAGGAGCAAATTTGGATGTGGATTCATCTCAGCCAACTGTCTACCCCAGAGCTATTTTGGATACCGGTTTCCTTCCCTAATGATGAGTAGGTCAGAGAGATCACATGCCAGGGAGCTGCAGGAGGTTGAGACTGTAGCAAAGTGCCTCCCACTGGCATTTGAACAGGAGGTCCATGCAGTAACACACAGACTGCACTAACCCACGCAATGGGACAGGTAGGAAGTACTTGCTGTCACACTTCTTGCTCACTAATATATATAAAATCTGCATGTAAAAAAAAAGTCAGTTAACATAGGTTTTCTGTTATCTTAAAAATAGAAGCTGACTTTTCATTTTCTCCAATAAAAGTTCGTGATCAGGAGGAAAATTCTTCCCTCCTTGGTAAATATCTTTATAGCTCTGAACACTCAGACACAAACAACACCGGGAGAACAGCCAGCCTAGCCCCTGTGCACTTGTGGCATCCGTGCTGAACTCTAGAACAGCTCACACACTGTGAACGAGCCCCCAACACATCAAGAAGCTGCCAGAATGCCAAAATATATCCATGCAAGTATCGGAACTTCCCGAAGGAGACTCTTACTTTCTCAGTGACAGCTGTCAGGACCATGGCATGGGTCATCATTGATTCTCCAAAGATTAACCGCTCTGCTTTGTTCATGTTCTTGATGGAGACACCGAACACCAGCTCATGATTAAATCTATCCAAAAGCCAAATAAGCAATATTAAAAAGGACGCAGGAATTCTTACCAGTAAGGCAGGGAATCGGTGCACTGCACTGTCCCAGGAGTCAGCACACAGGCATACAAGTTCAACTATTTTTAAGTGTCAGAATAAATGCAAAAACTGATCCCTTCCGGAGTTTCTCTCAACAATTCAAATGAGGAAGAATATTTAACAACCACTTCCCTTCCAGCCCAGGCCATTCTACGATTCTATGATCTTTAAAGGATTCAGATTTTAGCTAACAAGTGAAAAAGATTTCTCTTGCTGCTACTTAAACTTTTTTTTTGGATACATAATCCAAAGTATATGCAAATTAGTTTCTTAAGTAGCCAAAGGACTGTTTATGTCTAGCCAAGTATCCCAAATGGTATTCTGTTTTGATTTTCTACTTACATATTCATGTCATTGATTCCCAACTTGCCATAGAAGTGCTTTGCAACATCGCAGCCAAACCACACAGCCTACAAACAGAAGGGAGAGTCATGCCTAGGCCATATCCCAGAGAGTTTTACCTTACAGGAGTTACACCGGGCCATCCAGAAGAGAAACCAAACAAACCTCGCCATCCTTAATAGATGCTGCCGCTAATTTTTTCAGGACATCAACAGGCTGGTTGTTGTAGAGCGTTTTCCTCCCTCCTACCATGTTGCCCAGGTACTCCACTGTGTACAACCTGTTGTATGGGTTCTGAGGTCGAGGGTCATTCACTAGACAAATCTGCCAAAACCCAAGATATCATAAATTAAGGTGCAACATAACTGAAATCTTTGAGAAATTCTTTTGCCCCTGCTAGCTGCCTGTCCCATTAGCAAATAAGCCACTTGGCTAAAACACCAGGGTCTTTTAGGTTTTGGTTGGTTGGTTTTTTGCTTTATAAGTTCACCTCATAACTGTGTCACAGCAGCTTTGCACGTTATTCCTGCTCTAATGGCTGTCTTACAGCATTTTATGACCAATTAATCATTACATATTTTATAGTTCCAAAACCATCACAGAAGTGCACGAGAATGGGAAGAATAAACCCAGGGCCATCTCTGACTCGTGGGAGCGGTACCCAGCCCATGCAGTGCAGTTACAGGGCAACAGTGGAAAAATAAGTAGTTTAACAGAAAATAAAAGGGAAGCTCCTGCCTTTCAGCACCCCCAACCTTGTCCTCCATGTTGAAGTAAGGCTTCACGTGCTCATTGTAGAACTGGACCGGTGTCACGGGGCCATATTTGTGGTAGTTCTTCTCTTTATCCCGGAACTCCCAGCAGAAGGTCTCCGGAGGGCTGCCCAGGCAAGTACTCACTATTCTGAACACCTGCCCAGAGAAGCAAACAGCTGTGAACTTGCTGAAACATGCAGGGCTGCCTCTCCTGCCACAGCGGTGCCACTGAGGAATGGATTTCCCCATGTGAGAACCAACGGGAGAAATGCAATTTTAACAGCCACCTTTGAAAAACTTGAGTAAATTTACACGTGTCAATTATTTGCATTCGGCTCCAGAAATCTAATCTAAGTGTCTCAACAGTTCACCATCAATCTGAAAGGCCGCAGAAAAATCAACAGAATCTCTCCATTCTTACACTCCACCTTGTCAGAAAACCACCAAGCAAAACAGAAGCTTATGGTTGAACATATAAATTCCAGGTTATTTTAGGAACAGAGCAGCCAAAAGCAAAAGCTGATACATTCACTGTCCAGTCTGCAGCTCCTCCAACAAGATACTTTCCAAACGCAAGAGGAACTTTATCAAAGTGGTTGCAGAAAGGCTGAAGCATACAGCATCACCTGCTCCACCAGGTGGTTTGCCCCATGCAGGGACAAACTGGACATGCAGCAAAATATTTTATCCCAGCATTTCCCTGTACTAATCCCTTTTTCCTGTAATGTTCATTTGGATTTCAAAGATGGGCCTTTGCTTCTTTTCAAAAGCCTAGAATAATCTTCTCATCTGTTTTAATACATTTACCAGTGTCTGGGTTTAAGGTTATGTAATTTAATTCAAGAACCGTGCATGCTGATGGCAACATCCTTTGCAGATGGCAGCTTTCTCCTGAGTTTTAGCACAAAACATTGACCAGATTTCAAGTCATCAGCCTCCCTATAAATTGGAATATGAACCTGCACCTAAGAATCATTACTGTACTTTCTCACAGGGCTTCTCATAAATGTGCTAACCCCTAGGAGTGTAACCAGATGACTCTCTTCAGGGATATTTAGCAGAACCTGGACAGGTACTCTGAGGACAGAGAACTCAATCATATTTAAACAGGTTTGAATTTTTTTACTTCAGCTCTTTCAGGAGTCAGCTGAGCTAATTCAGGTGGATCCTGAGGCTTCACAGAACAGAGCTTTGTGCTAGTGCGCACTTTGTGCTGACAGCAAAAGGAACGCAGTGTCCATGCTAATAACACTGTTCAGCTGTGCACAAAATACAAATAAAGGTGTTCTTGCTCCAAGCAGTTTAGGAAAATCAGCAATTGATTAAGGGTGTGGGCTTAGTGTTTTTACTGGAGGAATTCATACATTTATTTCTCAATAAATATAGTAAAGAGCAAATTAAATATTCACTGTAGTTTAGGGATTTACATTTTGCACAGACTGCACAAAAGGCAGCATTTGCTGTGGACACATCCACATTACCTCAGATAACCCAAAGTGGTGAGGGATGAGGCTATGAAAACAAAAGCAAGAAAAACACCTAAAAGGAGAATGATGAGCAAGCGGGGTCCAACCAGAGGAAGGAAAATGATGGAGACAGACATCTCGAGTCAGAGTCAGTGGAGCCTGGCAACAGCCACCCTCAATTGTTTTGCCACCACACCCATCTCAGGTTATCTCTCAGTATCTCACAAACTTCCTCTACTAATAAATAAAATAAGCAGACATATTTAAACTAAAAGGTGACTTAGATCACATCAAGAATGAAGATAAGACAAAAATATAGTGGCTTGTGCTAAAAACCAAAATGAACGAGGAAGGGAAAAGAAGGACGTTCCTGATAAGGAAGAGTCTACAAAGGAGAACAGCAAAGGAAGAAAAATTTAATCACATGCACTGCGCTGATTTCAACTTCTGACCTGCTGTGCAGTGGTTTGATAAGAAGAATGTTTATACAAGTCTGGAGTGAATATTTAATCTTGTGTTCCAGTACAACTGCCTCATTTTAGCTAGAGCGCTGCCTCCCAGTGGGAGCGAACCAAGATTTGCTATGGAATAAACCCAAATTCTCCTTTGCCACATACAAAAATAAATACCATGCCACTTAGATAAACACATGAACCGAGAGTGGTCTCAAACCTTTAAAAACAAAGTGGTTTTAAAGTATACGAGACAGGTGCAACTGCACATTCAACTACAGTATTTATTGAAAGTAAATCCACTTAAGTTGCAAACTGCTACTACCACTGCAAGAGGAAATCCTGTGTTAACTTCAGAGAATGAAGCACAACCTTACAGAACAGACAGACTGCAATCAGCTAATGAGACTTTAAAGCCGCTTCCAGGATCCCCTGTCAGAGGGCAAGAGGCTCTAAACAAACGAAGAGACATTTCGCAGCGAACTGTATGTCACTGCCCTACAAACGAACGTCTCGAGGAAGCTTTTGATGTCTGCTCTAAAATCCTCCGAGAGCTTTTGGACACACACACTGGATGTAAGTCATATTAATTCACTTTTTAACTAAGTGCTTATTAGCAACATACTGGAGTAGGGTCAAAGCACACAATTACTGTTGATCTTAAGGCATACAGTTCATAGAAGTTTTACTTCCAATAATATAATCCAAGGAGCACAAATCAGCTTTCTTTTTTTAATCTAACCTTAAAATTAGATAAAAGGCAGCTACGGGTTTTTACATGAAGTACAAGGATGAATTTCCAAAAACCAATGTAACACATTAATCAATACTTGCCCTGAAGCTTTAGAGAAAGAGCCCAAGGTAGGTTCTGCCTAATACTGATGTTTACTGGACTGCAAAAAAACTAACATACATCACCAAAATATTTGATTTCTCAAGTCATCTAAAGACAGACATTGAAACCACTGGGTCACTTTGTTTGAGGGACGAATTTAATGCATGCATCTCTTCCAATTAAAACAGCTTGAACTTTTTAAATGGCTTCTGGCTATTTAAGAATCAGGTATGAGGATTACTGAATGAGAAAAATTCTGTGTGCCACTGTCGCACTCAGTGTGGGCCAGCCACTACACACGTGCTGCACACCACAGACTTGCTGCTCGATTTGATTTCGAGTGAATTCACGCCGCCAGAAAGAGATGCTGCGACTCCTCCCCCGCTGCCTCCCGTAGCAGAGCACAGCTGGATTCACCCTCGTGCTCAGCTCACCCACAGCTGGATTCAGCCTCGTGCTCAGCTCAGCCCTGTCTCCGGCTCCACAGAGCCCAGGGCTCCCTTCGCCTGTTCTGTTCTGCCCTCTTGTGGGAACTCCTGCAACAACTATTGTGCCTTGAGAGGTACATTCCAAGCGACCGGAATGCCATTGTCAACCTGCATCTTTGCGTAGGCCACTATTTTGATCTACTTAAGACAGAAAATGCTGTTTTCCTACAGAAAGGAAAAGATGTCTCTGTAAAATATCACAGTTCTGGAAGCTATAAATTCAAGATATTTGTCCGGGGGTATTAGAAAACTTCAGAATAAACAACATGCCACTTCCAATACCTTCAGGCACATTGCCACACAAAATATTCCCGGCTAGGCAAACAAAAGGCACTTTTTTTGGCTGAGCAGAACAGAATAAGCAAGAAATCTCATCCATTCTAGCCCCCTATTTCAAGAAGATTCATGTCATACAAGTGCATTTACCTCTTCTATCATCGTGTCCATTGCAGCACAAAGTTCTCCTTTATTTGTTCCACTTTCCACCATATTTCTAAGCCGCAAACAGTATTCTCTCATCTGTTTAAAGAGAAAGTCATGTTGTTGTATGGCAGGTGACACCTAAGCAGGTTTTAGGACTTATCTGGTTCTGGTTGTTTCAAGCACCTATTTTACTCTGTGTACCATGTTTCCAAAATGAAAAGAAGATCCATTGCAGAAGGCTTTGTTAGATATTGATTCTTCAACTAAAAATCAAGATAATCTAATAATTCAAAAGATCACAAAAAATGATCAGAAATTAACAAATACTTGCAACTCAATTACTGTTTTCTAACCAAAGATTCAAAGCTTACAGCCATTAACTCTACCCAAGGCTTGGTTTCGCTTGGTTCGTAACCGATGCCGCAACGTCCATGCACCACCTCTGTGACTCAGAGAACTGACTGTCTTCATACTGTAAAATTTAATTTGCAATTCTAATGCATAATTGATCTCTTGGTTGATAAAAAGAGCAGAGCATTCCCCCGCTGCCTGCAGAACTGCAGAGAGAGCAGCACATGCTTCCCATTACTGTCACCATCCATAAGGCCGGGATCGGTGAGTGGGGCTCCCTCAAGACCAGCTGTTTGGCAATGTTCAAGACATGAATAATAGTAACACCACTCATTATGTCTAAGCTCATTTCAGCACAAAATTTTCCATTTTTTATGTGGATTTCAGCAGGCAATTTTCCCTGAGCATATAGCATATGAACTGGAAAAAAATATATTCAAAGCCCACTATAAAAAAAAAAAATCCTTTAATTGCCTTTTTATCTAGCTATCTGCACTAACATCCTCCCAGAGTAATTTGTTTTTGTAGTTCAGGGAGCAAGCTTACATCCTCCTTCAAAGCTGCACAATTCTATACTGAAAGCTGATTGAGATTCAGTGTTTTGAAAACACATTTTTTTTTATCTTTTCCATCGAATTTGGCACTAATCTCTAGAAACCTTGTTACACTAGTAGAAGAAATATTGAGGGAGTGGAAAAAAAGTGACCTAGACACCAAGTGCTAGTTTTGCAGAAACAGACCTTCATCAGCCACACATCAAGAATTAACCTTCTGGAAGTTTGAGGACTAGGAAGAATTGCTACTAAACCCAAGTGGGGAACTTCCAAGCTACTGAAGCCTGGCAATGGCCATCGTCCCAAAACACACCTTCCTGCTCCATGCTTCAATATGATTATCAGACGTTGCTGAGACTTTAGGCTGCTTTTTTAACCAAAGAAAGTAAAGTTGCTGAGATGCACTTAACACTTTGGTCCCTAAAGAGAAATTAAGGTGGCAAGGAACATTTGGAGCAGGTTCATTTCCACCCCCTCCCCCTAATGCTATCATCTAAATCAATTTTACCTTATGATTCAAGATCTCATTCATCCTTCTAGTAGCCTCTGTGGTATGAGACTCCGGGAAGTATTTCTTGGGGACAACACCGTATTTTTCTAGAAGAAAGTAATAAAACTATGGGTTAGCAATTGTCTTTTCCATGCAGTAGATGCTAGTGTTTCTGTTCATATCCAAGTAAAAGCTAAATATAGTTAGCTTTTTTCCAAAGTGAAAGTATCTTTTTTAAAGGTTACAGCCATTCAAAGTTTACATTTTAATTTGCAACTGAATCTTGACCTCTGATCTGCATTCCATAGGGGTTCCAAAAAGTGGAATCCCTGAACTGCTCAGCATCATTTAATTCAACACTTAAAAGCTCTAAATTAATTAGTGCATTTTAAGAAGGTGTTTTCACCAGAGGGAGAAAAAGTTTACTTGAAAATTAAGCTCCTCAAATATCCTCTGAAGAACTGGGCCTCTTATGAATTATTCCGTTTATTTTATCTAAGGTGCAGTGAGTGTTTTGCTCCTCAACACGTATAAAACACCAGCAGCAGCTCAGTTGCTTCCTGCGTTACAGTACCAATCAACCATCACAGCATGCAAGGCTCTGGGTGCAACAGCAGCATCCCAAATCCCTTCTGCCCTGATTAAGTATTCATAACAATTGGATGAGGGGAAAAGAAAAAAAGTAACCTCCAGGCTTCAAAGAAACAAATTCCTTTTGTGATTCTAAGCTTCTGTTACTGGCTTGTTGATTTACAAAGGCGTCACACTGCTTCACAGCACAAATAGAAGCAAATGCTGGTGTAATTCACACACAGAGAAGTGTCTCTTTAATGTAAGAAGTTCCCACTCAAGCTGCATTTTTGCAAGACCAGCATTGCCACATTTCCCATCACTTCTCTCTCACTGATCTTTAGACCTGTTTTCTTCACACTTCAACTCTGTAAGTAGTTTTGCTTCTGCCTTGTA
>NW_009734431.1:0-1566 GCF_000703405.1 Apaloderma vittatum | reverse complement strand
ACTCCAGGAATGTTTCGTTCCCTACTACGTGCCCTACAAATTGTATACATGGATATAAACAAACAGTGTTGAGTTGATGCCTTCAGTAAAAGGGGATTGAATGTTTTTGCTAAATTAAAAGGCTGAGATATCTAATTACTTCCTGTTAATCTTTTGAGCTTCTATTTGCAGTAGCAACATGAAAGAGTGAAGATATTGGACAAGATTTAAGCCTAGTATTTATAAACCAGCCTCAAAAAGGTCTTTGATTAGAAAAGGCAGTGGCTAATGGCATCGTGTTCCTTAGCAAAACGCTCAGGTCTGAAACTCAATTTCTTCTACTTCATTCCTCACCTCTCAAAACCAGTGACCTAGTGACCAGTTCTCTTACCAATAATGTTAACCAACATATCCCACTGTCCACCATCATTCGTGGGGTTGGCGAGCAGGAACTGGATCAGTCTTCCTTCCACAGGCTCCTTCTTCTGAGCTGTTTCCACAAAGGCATTTAAAAAGTAGTAACAGCGCTCAACCTGGAATGGACAAGCAGCAAAAATAGCTATTTTAAGTGTGACACTGCACATTAATTCATCCCCAAGCACTTCAGAAATCCCTACCTAGATGAAGCTACCTTCTGTTCATCCACTGAAGTCTTTAGTTTTTTCCCTTTAGCATTCCAGGAGTTATGATTCTGTGATTCTGTCACAGACCAAATATTTAGGAGTGAGCAAGCACAGAGCTTGAGGGTAGGGGAACAGGAAATGTGAAACAGGAGTTACACAATGAACCCTGGCCCAAACTAGTACTAGATTTTCTCTGTTTCCCTTAGGGGGAAAAAGCAGACACACAGCTCACAGATCAGCAGGTCACAAGCATGACTGAAAGCTCAACAGAAAGTTACAGTTGTGTTTCCCCTGAGCCTCCTAAAAGCAACTCCTGAAATATGCACAACACCTGAAGGAAGACTTTCATTATCCCAGAACAGTAACATCTCCACAACATTCTCCTCAAGATGAAAGTCCCACTTTGCTTGACCCATATTTAAAATACACATTTAAAGAACTCATCTAGGTTTTCCACCTGGATTGTTTTAGATTGTCCAGCCTAAAAGAAATTCTGCCCCAATGCTAAAACCCGATTGCATAAGGTGTCCTGGCACCACTTGCAACCTGGACTACTGTACCTTATCCCAGAAAAAGAGATACGACTGGCTGAACTCAAACTCCTCGATGTTGTACTTCTTCATGAAAGGAAGACGCATTGCATTGAGACAGGAAAAGATCCAACATCTCCCTGAGAGATCAAAGGAACAAGAATTAAACTGGAGTGTCTGGACTGAAGAGCTGCGTAAGATTTTCTTTAGACTCGAGATTCATGACGCAGTTCTGCCTCAGGCCTTTGGCCCACAGTTCTGGCTGGGGCTGTAAAGTACCTGAAAGCTTGTAAGACATTCAGAAACCTTTTACTGCAAATGCAGCTCCCTCAGCTGATTTTATCTTGTCCTACACAGAAGAGAAAACAGCAAACACTGCAAGTCTAGAGGCCGCTATTAACTCAAGAGGATGCCGCAGGCAATTCTGCGCCGAA
>NW_009734430.1:0-62460 GCF_000703405.1 Apaloderma vittatum | reverse complement strand
GCAGCGCCGTCAGCAGGGATACCCCAGCGGGAGGAATCCCGTCAGGGGGCAAAACCCACGGACCCTTGGGTTGCTGCTGAGGGGAGAGGGTTTACGAAGCTTCACCGTGCCCACCTGCCTGGGTTTTGGGGAGGGATTGGTTGTTTTTCAAGGCCTTTCAGGCCACTGTTTCAAGAAATCCGTACACAAAGATATCTTTTTTTCCCGCATGAGTACTCTGAGTTGACACGGACCGTTTCTCAGAATGAAGTGGAGCTGGGGAATGGTTTCGTGGGGGATGTTCTTTCCTGACTTTTTCTTTCCTCCGGCTTAGTTGACTGAAGCTGGGGTCAATTTAAGTTTTATGATCCATTGAAGCTCTGTATCACACAGTCACGCTTGACGTTAGAAAGCAGGTATGGTCATGTTATACACATAAAATCAGTAAGACAAAACAGACAGTGTATGGCTGTCGAGGATTTACTGTTTGTTGCTGAACGAGGAACTGTGTCCATGCTCACAGAACCACTTTTCGCTAATTCCTGTTATTGCGAGTTAGTACTGGGTGGCCAGGCTGCCTGCTGTACTTGATACAACACAAATGCTCTGTAGCTGCTTGTTGTTTTCTCTTTTTGCTGAATTGTGTAATGTTAGAGGTTACTGAAAAAAGGTGATAACTGAAAAAATGGAAAAATACATGTATTGGTGTATAAACAGAGGAATTAGTGACTTTAGAGAGTGTGTGTGGAAATTCTTTACTATGCCGTCTAGTGCATAAGTCTTGTAATTCTGTTCACTTGAGTTCATTGTGTCCAACCTGGAGGCATCCTTCAAGCTGAGTGTTTATGATACACTAGTTAACTGCTATTTCAAGTGAAGTTATATGTAAAGTGGAAATATTTTTTATTTGCTATTCACATAGATCTATATTGTGTGCCACAAATACTCCATTTGTTTAGTGCTTTTTGCAAAGCCATGTGGTCTATGGGTAGCTTCACTTGAAAATAGGAATATTCAAACAAATTAATCCAATTTTTCTTCAATTCCACTGGCAAGCATACTGGCTAAATGGGTAGGTAGTGTATCTGTGGTATTGAGAAGCAATGATTCTTGCTTTTTTTATGTATTTAAACTTGCTGATCTTGATACAGTTCTATTTGGTGGGCTTCCAGTGATTCTACCTGACAGATACCTGTTGTGTAACTTTTCCCCCAGTTGGTTTAGGGACTGAGAAAAGCATTACCTCAAAGGTCTTGTTCAAAGGCTTCCCCAGAGTGTGAGCATAAAGTCTTTGCTTTCTCTCACCCGTGTTCTCTTCAGGTGATCTTCCAGTGTCTTTCCTGTGGGCTTATTCTTAGACATGTTGAGTGCTTCAAATACAGAGCTTGCCAGAGCAGCTGAGAGTCCTGCTCAGTCTTTGGAAAAAGATGGGAAAAAGCGTTGTGAACACCTCCAGGCCTCCTACCTTGCACTGCCTGGCTGTAAAACAATATAGCCTGTTTTAGTTCCCCATCCTCCTCTCTAGTACCCACTCTCCTATTTCGAACCTACAATCTTCTTATCTCTATTGCCATTGTTATTACATGGCTAACACTAATTTGTGGTAGGGAAATCTATCTGCATTCATAATACGGGTGTTTTCAGAAGAGAGATTGCTGCTGGTTGAACTGTTGTGCTAACAGCCAGTTGTCCTGATGGTTATCAACAGTTGAGTGGATTATGACTTGATACCATAAATGGGGAGGTATTTTCTTGTCTGTTTTCTGTGCTTTCACAACAAATATTGTTGTGAGATAGATCCTTGCTGTTTACAAAATAAACTCTGGGTGTCGGAGAACAGCTGCCTGGTAACTGTCCATTAAATTTTAGTCACAGGAGTCTTTAAGTTCCCTTCCTCTACATACTGTGTTGCTACTCTAATTTGCAAATCTGATCAAGTTTAAAGAAAACAGTGTGGAAGTGTATTGGCAAGAACTTGGAAACCTTATTGCAACAGCAAGTTTCTGCTTTCTAGATGAGGCAGTTGTAACCCCTAGTCAGCCAGATCACTAGAATATCTATGAATTTTTAACATTGAATCAGTGGGCTAAGACTGCATGGAGAGATGCTAGATTTGGGTCCAAATCAGATTGATTTAGTGTTTGTAGGACTCAGGAGTGTTATAAACTGATTTTATAATTTTTTTTCCATACATTTCTCTTCAGTGACACCCTAACACAACGAATTCATGTTTCATTTGAAGATTTACTTAAAAAACAATGGAAAAAAATCTTTCTGAATTTTAAAGGCTGTCCTCCTCTTTAGGAGAATGATGGCCTCCTTGGAACTTTGAGGGTTATGTTTTCCCCCTCAGCTGAGTAATCTGCTTGAGGTTCAGCTCATTTTTTCTATAGACAAAGGCAGCGTCTTTCTCTAGTTCTTCCCAACTGAGCTTCCTATTAATCAAGCTTGATGTTCTCTGCTTGGCACAGGCCTCAATAATTCAACCTGCGATTTACAGTGTTGCAACCAGACAGTGTGTCTGCAGAGAGCAAACCACTGTCATCTCATCTTTATTGAGATGACATTTGTCTTTTGGGAAAGTGTATTTGTCACATCATCTTCATAGCAGTGTGTCTTCTGGGAGAGCAAAAATGGCTTTGGCAAAGAAGTCAGAAACAGTGATCAGGAACCCTGCAAGTCTTGAAAGTCCTGACACCACAGACGTTTGTCCACTTGCTACGTATTCTGAAGAGGAATATTTTGTGTTCAACTGGAGAAGGGCTTTGAGCTCCAGGTTCCTGTTAGATGCTGTCCTCATTTCTGTGAAGTCATATACGTGTCTTCTGGTTAAATTAGTGTAAAAGATCCTGAAAGCCTTTTTTTTTTTTCCCCTTTCTAAGCAGAAATTTGTTTTAGATAATCTGGTATTTTATTCTAATGAAGAGTAGTCCTTTCTTTTGATAGCACTGCTTGTCCTGTTTCAATATGACTTCCTGAATTTATGTTTGCTCCTTGGATCCACTGGTGCTTCCTCTAACACTAGGGATGTTGGAGTTTAACTCTGACCAGAGGAGACTGTTTGTCCAAGGCCCAGGACCTCTGTAAAGAGACAGCAGAAGTTGTTTCTGTAGAGTCAGCAGGCCTCAGTTTTGGGGAGCAAACCTGGGAAAGGACAATGAGATGTGGCCTCCTCCACATGAGCCACCAGAATTCAGGAAGCCATACTGGCTGGTTGTCTGGAGCATGCTGGGCTGAGTGGACACTGACTTGTGCCAGTCTTGAAGAGGGGAGGAGTGGGCTGAGCATCACCCGTGTTTGGGAAAGGGAGTTTGAACAAGAGACTGCTGACTCAACATGAGGCTGTCAGGTGGTGAAGTAGCAGCTTGTGTTCGTCTTTTCCCCTCCAACCCTGCGTGCTGCCTTCCTCCTTCTCCAATAGATTTTGTGTGGTGGGGGCAGGAAAAGGGAGAGGATAAAAGAGCGCTGAGCAAATGTGTCAGAGCCAGAGAGAAGAGGTTTGTAATAGATCCTGAGGAAGGTGGGAGCGCACAGGAAAAAAGCTTGAGAGTTGTACTGAACTGAATTATATAGCAAAGGAGAAGATCCTTTCTGTTTGTTTGGAGTATCACCTTGCTTTTGGATTTTTAGGCGAGCAAAAAGAACAAATTCTGCTATTTTGTGATGTTAATTTTAAAATATCCAGAACTATTTGTCAGCAGTTGATCCATGCCTAGACTCTCTGAATGGGTTTCCTGCATTTAAAAGTGTGCTGTTTAGGTAATACGTTAAATAAATTAACACTTGGGTGATCTCTGTTACCCATTTTTAGGAAGAGATATGCAATTTAGTGGACAAGCGTGTGAAATTTATTGCAACTCTTTTCAAGATGGTTCTTTGGAAGACATGATGTCTGCTTTGAAATATCTGTAGTCTTTTTTGTTAAAGAAGATTTCCTAGTAAGAGATACTAGCTTGTCTGCAACAGCAATGCTTCTTACTAGACACAGAGGATCAAATCTCTGCATATAGTCTATTTAGGATCATTTATTGTAAAGCACTGGCCTTTTTGAAACAAGTAACCAGTCTTTTTATCGGCTTTCATGAAAATAAGTAAGTTAAGAAACTATTACAAATAATTCTCTACTACATGTAAGATGATAGACATGTAGAAGTATAGGTGATATATGTGCATACGTCTTTGCAGAATTAGAGCCTAAAAAAGGAAATAAATTCTATTAAAAACCTGAAAATTAAGGGAAAAGTGTATTCTAGTGAAAGAAAAAATTATAATTCAATACAAACTTTGTTTTTTGCAGAGCAGCAGGATTGTGACTTGCACTTACGGAGTCAGCAACTGGGAAAATGCCAGGTTCTAAAAGTAACTTGTCTTTACATGAGGATGTTATAAATGATACTTCAGACTTGAGTGAAATGAAAAATAACACGTCTTTACATGAGGATGCTATAAATGATACTTCAGACTTGAGTGAAATGAAAATTTCAGATGACAAAGGACCTGCTGAAAAAAGAACAATGACTGTGATTGGGAAGAATGGCTATCCCGACCCCGTGTACATAAACGCAGCTAAGATTTTCCAAGGCATTCGTACTGAAAAGCCCAAGGATAGAATATTGGTGCGATATGGTGATGACTCAGGATCTCCCATGCGGACTCTTAAAGATGAGTATTCTCAGCGTGTATCTTATGAACTGGCCTTCAGTGCTCTAAAATGTAAGTACAGGACTTTCCCAAGAATTGCCAGCAGAGAAAATATGGAAGAACAAAGTCCTTTGTTTCTGCCTGACAGCAGACATTTGGGAAATTCTTTGTGAAACTGCACGTTACTGCTAGACTACTCATCCCTCTAATACTGAAGGAAATTTAAGTGTTATTAGCATTTTGTGAAATCAAACTTTTGAATTGTTTTTCATGTAAAGGAATTATATTTTAGAATTGCTACTGTCTGTGATCAAATTTGCCCTTAATCTTCATGATGTTTAAACTTTCAGCTTTTTCTTTAATGATTTATAAGTTTTCCCTTTTCTTCCAGAGAATCTTGTCAATTTCATTGCATAACTTGTCTTTTTTTTTTTCAGATCAAGATCTTCTTGAAGAAATATTATTAGATAGTTGTGCATATCCATGCCTGTCAATAGTAAGTGAACATTTTCGTGAGGACATAACTTTTATATTTTCTGAGTTGTTGTAATCAGATTATTTTCTGAGGATTCTACAACATTCTTTAAAACATTTGTTGTTTTGAAGTATATGGTAGCCCAAGACTGAAATACTCTTGTCCTGTTTAGATAGTTGTCTAAAGCATCAATCTCCAAGGTAGTAGATATGTTGTTTGTGAGATTCCTGTTGCATGTTACTGCTGGGAATGAAAACCTTCAAAGAAAGAAGGTAGGAGAGTGAACTGTAATGCTTACTGCAGCATAATGCTTGCTCAGTGGTGTTGTCCATGAACCAGTCCATTTCCATGTTCTTTCCTTCCCAGCTGTGTCCCCTTGTGAGGGAGGGGGGAAAAAAAATCATGTTTCCTTCTGTCTCTCAGAGTTGTGAAGTGTACCCCATCAGGCAAAACAATGCATTGAACCCGTGTTTCATGCCCTGGACAAACTATTGTATACAAATACTGTCCTTACACTGGCAAAATTTGGTCCAGTTTACTCTCAATGTGAGAATAAAAATAACATCTAGAGGTGGCAGAGTAATCTGCTGTTCCTTCCAGCTTAGTCTTTGATGCCTTTGAAAATGAGAAGCTGAATTTGAACTGATGTTATTTGTGGAGATTGATGTGATCTAGCAAATTTGATTTCTGGCTTGTTTTTGTAAGGAGGTAAGACTTACATGTGAACCTTTTGGCTTTGGTAGTGTTTCCCTAATAACTCGAGTTTTCTAACTCATTTCAGTCATATTTGTGAGAAGGTAAGCATTTTCAAAGGCATAAGAACTGTAGGAATGTTATGAAGAGGTGGACAAGAATAACTCAGGTGCTGCTAATTACTATCCCTAGGAAGGAGATGCTCCCTGGTTTAAACATTTAGACAAGGGAAGGAGATTTCACAAGTTGCCCAAGTGCGGAGTGGTTATTATATACTGAGCTTATTGGTTGTTATATACCAAAGAGTCCCACAAGAGACAAATTGGTAGATAAGAAGTTTTTGTTAGCTTAGCTATTCAAGGAACTAGAAGAGAAAATTGCAAAGTTTAAATTCTGATAGCATTAAAGGTTGTTAAGATACAGTGTGTATGGGGAATATTTTTTTGATAAGCTACATAACTTTTAAGTTGTATGTTTGAGTTCTTAAAAAAATCTTTAGTGTTTTAGTAATTCTCCATGAGGAATTACTTTCATATTCTTAGAAATAAGATTTTCATTGGAGTTTTTAATGCCTCTAACATGGGAGACTGCTGTTTGATATGGATCTTTTTGCAGAAGTAAAGCATGCTTTGTGTCAGTTTCTCTATACAGTTGCTTTCTGTTGCAGCCAGATGAATTAACCAGCTTGCTGCTTGTGATGCTTTATGACCTACAAGACCGAAAGTTTGAAGCACGAGAGATATTTGATGAAGAAGAACCTGTAGTTCGGAAAATAGAGCGTTACTTATACAGGTATACAAGCTAAGAACTTTTTTTTAGAATTGTAGAATCGTTTTGGAATCATAGAATCGCTTTTAAGGTCATTAAGTCAGACCTTTAACCTAACGCTGCCAAGTCCACCACTAAATGGTATCCCTAAGCACCTCATCTACACGTCTTTTAAATACCTCCAGAGATGGCGACTCAACCACTTCCCTGGGCAGCCTAGTGAAATGCTTAACAACCTCTTCAGTGACGACATATTTCTTAATATCCAATATAAACCTTCCCTGGTGCAACTTGAGCCCATTTCCTCTTGTCCTATTGCTTGTTACATGGGAGAAGAAACCGATCCCCACCTTCTACAACATCCTTTCAGATAGTTGTAGAGAGCAATGAGTTTTTCCCTCAGCCTCCTTTTCTCCAGGCTAAACAGCCCCAGTTCCTTCATCTGCTCCTCATAAGGCTTTTTTCTCTAGACCCTTCACCAGCTGCGTTTCTCTTCTTTTGGACATGTTCCAGCAGCTCAGTGTCTTTCTTCTAGTGAGGTGCCCCAAACTGAACATGGTACAGGGGCACAGTCCCTGGTCCTGCTGGCCACACCATTTCTGATCCAGGCCAGGATGCTGTTGGCCTCCTCTGGCACCTGGGCACACACTGGCCCATGTTCAACCGGCTGTCCACCAGCACCCCAGATCCTTCTCTGCAAGGCACCTTTCCAGCCACTCTTCCCCAAGCCTGTGGCACTGCCTGGGGTTGTTGTGACCCAACTGCAGGAGCTGGAACTTGGCCTTGCTGAACCTTGTACAGTTGTCCTCAGTCCATCACTCCAGCCTGTCCAGGTCCCTCTGTAGAGCCTTCCTGCCCTTCAGCAGATCGATCCTCCCTCCCAGCTTTGTGGCACCTGCAAACCTGCCGAGGGTGCACTCAGTCTCCTCATCCAGATAACTGATGAAGATATTAAAGAGAACTGGCCCCAACACTGAGCCCTGGGAAACATTGCTTGTGACCGACTGCCAACTGGATTTAAATCCATCTACCACAACTCTTTGGGCCTGGCCTTCCAGACAGTTTTTTTTTTACCCAGAAAAAGAGTACATCCCTCCAAGCCCTGAGCAGCCAGTTTCTTCAGGAGAATGCTGTGGGAAATGGTGTAAAAAATTTTACTAAAGTCCAGGTAGACAACACCCACAGCCTTTCCCTCATCCACTAAGTGGGTCACCTGCTCAGAGAAAACGATCACATTGGTCAAGCAGGACCTACCCTTCATGAACCGGTGCTCCTAGGCCTGATCTGGTTGTCCTGCTCCATGACCTTCCTGGGCACCGAGGACAGACTGACAGGCCTGTAGTTCCCCAGATCTTCCTTCTGGCCCTTCTTATAGGTGGGCTTTGATACATATTAGCAGAAATACAGATTTATATAGCCAGTGCCTTTTTTTTTAGTAATTGTCAATATTGAGGATGTTTTTCAGCTTCTAATTTTGTAAGCTTTATTTTTAGTGAGAACCTAGTATGAAGGGAAAGTTTTTGTGTTCCTATAGTTAAGAAAAATACAGCTAACAAACCATCTTCATAATGTAGGTTATTTTGCTAGAAAAAGGTGTCTTGTTTTGGAACTGTTGAAAATTTATTTTTTGTGCAATTTTAGAAGAGAAATTAAATACTCAGTAAACATTCATAAATATGAATGTAATAGAGTCAAGAGGTCATGGAATGGAATAACATCCTTTTATTTAGCAACACTTCTATTATGGAAGTTTGTTAAATATTTATTATTTCAAGTAATAAGAACAATAAAGAAAAGAGGATAAGTAAAAGAAACATTTTAAATAGTGTTCAAGTACTTCTTTCATCAGTCTGTTGATGAACTCAGCAGGCATTTGTTGGCCAAAATTGTGCTGCTGCTGGATTTAGAATAGCCCAGAAAGGTAATGAATATTTTAAGTGCATGCTATTCCTGGAGTGCAGTAAGTAATATACCTTGGCACCTGAAGTAACTCACCAGCAATTTTTATTTGCTTTGAAGTATTGTGTATCACGATTATGCATAAAGCCTGTGGAGGAAAAGTCTGGGAATACTTCCTCTGGCATTTTTCACCTAATAATAAAACCAGCTCCTCGTTGCCATCATACTTGTGTTGTTTATGTACACATATAGAGGGCAACTTTCTTCAAATGCTCATCCTGCACCTACATGTATTTATCTCTTCAAACATACGAAAAAAAATCTGATGATTGTATTCCACAGATTGCAATTCCAAAACTTTTTTTTTTAAGCTTTCCGAGAAAATGGGTACATTTGGGAGTCATCTGTCATAATTCCAGTCCCTTGTGCATTTAAGTAAAATAGTGTCAGCTAGGTACTATGATCTTGCACCTACCATTGTTTGGGGTAGAAAATGCCATATAACTGTGTATTTTATGGAACAGCACTCAGAATGAGGCCTCCTGTTTGGTTTTGGTTTGTGAGCAAGATAGTATTGTAATAGAAAGATGGCATGTTAATAGCTGACATAAACATTTCTAAAATTTACTGAACGTGTGACTATGCTTTTGTAGTTTTAGGACCAAATTAGCAGCTGCACTAGCAAGATGTCGCATCAAAAACGATGCTATTTCAATTGAGTACTTTCTGCCAGAAACTGTACGGAAGCAGGAACAAAATGCTCCTTCTTTACCTTTATATGTTTGGATAAACACATGTAAAATTGGGTAAGGTCTTTAAAGTATCATCTAATACTGATATTTTTACATTCGAAGCGTTTTAGAATTTTCAGGTTATACTAGTACCAGTAATTTAAAATCCTTATAATAAATTCTTCTTAGTCCAGTTATGTTTGGTTGTAGTTTTATATACTGCAGTAGTGGCATTCCTAAACTGTAACAAAGCTGTGAAACAGTTTTTCTTACTATTCTGTTGCTTATGTTGATCTTTCACCAAATAAACGAGGAAACAAATTTTGAAAAAACCCTATGGGATAATTAATTCTCACAAAAAATAGAGAAAAATTCTTTAAAGTTGAGTGTATTCCTGTAAGCCATAACATTGGCAAAGGAGTTAAGACAGACATAATACTTACTACTGGTGTGTATTCTGTAAGGATAGTGTAAACCTGAAATAAAAACACACATATATTCAGTGGGCTGCTATATATGTAGCAGTGGTGTTACCAGTTCTGTACTAACTGATACGTGAACCATACCAGGTTATCCTGTTATCTGTTTTGTTAGACATTTTATTATGTTTTCAGGAATTTTGTTTGCATAGTCTTGTCTTGGACCACTGTTCTGTGCTTAGGTTATAGACTCTTCAAGACAGAGAAGGTATCTTACTCTGGTGGGGATTTTGCAACCCTTGAGCAAGACTGAACTAAAGGCTGCTGTGTTGATCCTATGTTTAATGTATTGTATAAGCTTATGGCCCTGTCTGAAACTGCATTTTAACAAACAAGGCTTGCTGTATAGCATATACCTTTAAATCGTTTTGATATTTGAATTGGAAATGTCAGCATTTCTGCCTTCGCTACATTTACACAAGGATTATTTCAGTTATCAGCCTTTAATTGGCAAGCTGGGCTAGATTGAAAGCAATTGAAAAGACTAAACTGTTGCAGCAGTAAATTTACTACAGTGTCTCCTGAGCACACAAATGTTTGTGTTTTGATGCTCTGAATCCTTCTGTGGAGACACATCCCTCTTTCTTAATCTATTTTATCAGACTTAAAGACTTAATTGTTTCAAACCAGAACTTACATACCTAAAATAGAGTGAATTCCCTTCCTGCACTAGGCAGTATTGCATTCGTATATATACATATATATATGTATATATACTCACAGTAAAAAAAGGCAAAAATCCATATAATCAATGCAAACTATATTTCTTAATTATGTATTTAATGGTCTGAGTTTTATGTTAACAGCCTTCAAGATGTTTTCATAGATTTGAAGGAGAAGGGATTCACAAGAGTTGAATCTGTGTCGTGCTTGGACGGTTACACGTACTGTATGGACCAACATTGCCATGATGTAGTGGTTTTCCCTTCCTCTCTTAAAGAAGAACTGCTTCATTTAGATCTTTTTGCAGACTGCAAACTCTTACTGCAGGTAAGCTGATGTCACCCTTGAATAATATCTGCAAACTAAAACAATGTGTTAGAATGAGGTCAGGTATTGTGTGCTTGTCCTACTATAGTAAGTCAGGCAGCAACATACTCTCAGAGGTTTCTTTGACATTTCTAATAATCAGAAGGTTAGAAACAGATTGGCTTTTCATCCAAATGTTAATGCTTATAATCGAGAGCTACAATTATATTAGTAAATGTTTTAAAATTAATTTTAAAACTGTTGAAATAAACATGAAAATTGATCTAAGAGGCAGTCCCATTTCTGAAAATGTGAGGAAAGTTTCTACATAACTATGTGCTTTACCCTGTTATCAGATAAAGGTATGCTAATATTATAACATCTCTTCCTTCTCAACTGCATATTTGTGATGGAATGACGATGCTTTTTTGTATTTTGTGCAGTGTATTTCCTAACTCTCCATAAGCCCCACTGGTCTTTTTCTTGACTTGCCACCGTTAATCTCTTGCCTCTCCAGGCAAGATTGGTTGGAGGTTCCAGTTGCAGACTGGTGGTTTGGAGTAACCCTGCAGCAACACCCAACCACAAGCTGTGTAAAGTGTCTGATGCTTCTTGAGTGCTTATCAGAAATGTTTCACAGGATACTTTCACTTTATGATTAGCATTTTCTGAAAATTTTAGCTGGAAAATTTATTACCCAACTTACATAGTAATTCTGAGTATCTCATTTCAATGTGTATATTTTGAATAGAAGACTTACAGAAAAGAACTACACATGACAGCCCCATAGGTCACCAGAACAAATTCTGTTACTGTCTAATAATATTCAAAGTTAGGAAACAGAACTCTCAAAAACTCCATCTCTGTGTGGTGGGGTAGGGTCGTACTTGAATAGCGTAAGTAGATACATCAACATTAATGCAAATGTAAAGATTTAGCTTTTTGTTTGTTGTTGGTTTTTTTGTTTTTATTTTTTCTTTACACCAGCATTTGCCAGATTTGGTGCAAAACTTGGCCCCTGTGGTCTGTTTCTTTGCCTTTTTAAGTAATTTGATGGAGGTTATGTCCAATATATCTCTCTTTTCAGTGTCTGTAGTATGAGATCATTTACTCCTGTAAATGGATTTTCTGCATTCAGATCTGCCTCAGTGTTCAAATTTCAGCAACATCTTAGTTCTTGATATGTAAGAACTTCATTTTTCCTAGTTATTTTCAGAGGCTGTGTGAATGGTTCTGCATTTCTCTATTAAGCTGCCTCTGAGGATGAATTTTGCATATTGTGGCCCAAACTTGCCTTTTCTGGAACTGGCTGTCACTAAGAGTTCCTCCAAATGGAGATGATACGCACTTGACATTTCTTTCTATCTACAGATATTATGCTTTCTTATGAGTTAGAATTAAAGTATTTAAGTTTTATGAGTTTAACTTGAGATGCTTGGGTTTGTACTTGTATCAGCAGCTACCCATGATTTGGTTTTCTCCTCCCTTTTTTCTAGTTTGTCATGAAAACTGACATACTTTCCTTATTTGAAGAGGAAGGTCGGCACTCACAGAAACCAGTCGGTTGATCAGATTTCATTTTGGATCATTATTTTCTAGGATAAGTCTCGCAGCCTCGCTGTACACTCTGCACAGGCACTGCTGAATGGGGACGAGGACATTATAGTGGCTCACGCAGGTTCCCATCTGACCATTGCCCATATGTCTGCGCTGACAGTTCACAAGAGGTGCAGTGTTTTTGTTTGTGGCGTCAAAACTTCAGATAAAGCAGCTGAACTGAGGAACTTGTTCGATCACATGGGATGTAAAAGTAGGTGTTGAAACTGTTGGTCTGCATAAAGTATTGTAGATGTTTGGGATCTCCGTAAAGACGACGTACTTCTATGAGGATTCAAAGATCTCTCGTTTGACGATTTGGGCAGGGCAGTAACAACTTACTTTTTTGCTACAACGTGAACTGACAACTCTTCAGCTACAGTCAAGTTAGCCAGAGGTTGCAGATTAACTGTCAGCGATGCAGGGGCCTGAAATATCAGGGTGAAGTTTTTCCATCTACACAATTCCTGTGTGGTGGTTACTGTTGCTGGGACCGTTTGGGTCCATTTATGTGGTATCTTGGCTGTTGCTTTCAGTCTGATTTTCACCTGTTTCTGAGAGCATTAATCCGAAACATGTGCTTGTCCAGTTTACCCAGAGGACACAATCAGAAGAGAGTACAACAGGGTGCTGGAACCCCGTGAGCAGACTTTTCAGTGGGAGATGCTGAGGTCTAGTCCTTCAATCTGTCTGAAATCAGTGGGTCATACTTTGGAGGACCTGGGTCCAGCAGGCTCTAGCTCAGTGGAAGTCAGTGTGACAACACAGCCTCTTCACCTTTATCATGTTAAAAATCAGACAAGCTTGTCTGTATGTAGAACTGTTGAGTTTTCCCCTTTTTTTCCAGATATTCGGTTGTTGCATGAAGACTTTACTGAGATTGAACCAACAGACCCGAGACTTCAAATGGCAAAAGTTATTTTGATGCTACCGCGATGCTCTGCGCTGGGTGTTGGCAATCCAGTAGACTTCATTTTAAATGAACATAAAGGTAACTTTTGATAACAGTAGCTTTCTGGTGAAAACAGTGTTCAAGTACTATGGTCTGTGGACATCGTAGCTGCCTCAGGAAATGGTACCATTGTATAAAATACAGTTCCTTTTAGATTTTTAACTACTATAAAACATATATATTAAATAAGTTGCATAATTCTGTATTTGTAATCTATGTGCAGGCTACTATGGAAGTACAACAGAGAATAAATAAACTATACAGATGATTTTTCCACACAAAGTAAGCAAAAATGTATTTGGCCTAGCTTAGGGTTCTCAACAAGAAAAGAAAATCTTTCTAGATGGATTGAGAATGTTTTGTAAAGGCAATCTCAAGTCAGTAGTACGAAGTTTGAGGGTTATTCTGGGGAGCAGAGTGTATATAGTGTTTCTTTTACAGTAAAAAGTCTATAGGTAGAAAATTTATTTCAAAATACCAATGAGTGTATATAATTTTCCCTTGATTACATTCCTTTATTGATTGTGTGAGTCTACTTAGTGTACAATTTTCATTAATTAGAAACAAATAAGAGGCAGTAGTGATTACAGGTAAAGAAGAATCATTTAGGCATTCATTGTAATTCATAAAACCTAATTTCTCACTACACTAGTAGCAATCAGGTCTGCTACCAAAGTATTTTCTGCAAACAGGTGCTTTTTAAGACACTAACACAAGTTGCATTAATAAATATACAACACTCTGCATTTAGATGCAGGATTGCTGAAGGACTTTCTCCAAGGATCAGTATCTGAGGATAAACTCCGTGTTCTTGCTGAGCGGCAGCTTAATGAGTTGATGCACGCAATGAAGTGTAAGTGTGGCTAGCTCTTGGATTTTTGGGAAGGCCCTATACTATCAGCAGTTTTTATATATGTAAAAATACACTGATTACTCTATTAGTTAGCAGTATGTCTGTAACCAAACCCTTAAATTATGATCTCCTCTAGTTTAAAGGTGTAGTAGCTGTGTCCTAGTATTCACCAGCCATTAATAAGATAATCTTCAGCATTGTATAGAGAGACAGCTTAGTCATACTCACCTTTGAAAATGTCAAGAAGCCCTGAATTTCTGCTGAAATGTGCAAGTATTTGAAAAAAATTATTAAAACACACTAGAGATTGAATTTTACTGTATATAGGAAGATATATTCTATTGGTAAAAATGATATCCAAGCATAATTTTTATGATTGTTTCAATCCTTGCTAAATTACTGTGTATATGAACAATTTAACAGTAGAGAAATTTTGTTTGTTTTGTAGTTAAAGTACAATCTATTGTTTACTGCACTTGTTCACTTTACCCAGAAGAAAATGAACTAGTAGTGAAAAAAGCACTGAAATCTGAAGTGGAAGGAAATAAAGTACAACCATATAGGTATGGAATGAATAGTTTTGTCTATGTAAAAACTAAGTGTAACTTAATTAAGTATAACTTACAATTTAGACTGATCTACATCCTGCATTAGATTAACATTTAAAATCGTTTTTGCTGCCTCTCATTCCATTCCTTTTGATGTTAAAGTACTAAGTAGCATCCACTTGACTCTCATGTTCACATTTGTTCCCATTTGAACTAAAGACAGGAGGAAAGCATCACAGGTTGGAAATAACATCTGCTGACAGAGCTACTGCTTTCATGCTATCAGTAGATAAAATGCAAACTAGAAGTGAGGGAACTTGCTAGCATGCTCTCAGCTTCTCACCCAGAACAAACAGTTTCAAAGGAAAAAGAATCCAAGTCTTAAAATGTGTGAATACTAAAGAAGCGTAAGAACTTCTGCTGTAGGATTGCTCATCCCTTTATTCTGATGAATGACTTCCTTCTAGGGAGGGACAGTAAGAGAACATCTGGTGCCATCATAACTAATATATGTGAAAAGAGCATAAGCAAAAGCACCAGAGAGTGATACTGTATTTTTGAGGTATTATCTTAGAAGATGTTAATGACTTGGCCATTGTGGGGAAATGTGCTGTGTTCAACATATCATTCAGTGTATTTAAATTTTGTGTGACTAAAATGGTAAGTGTTAACTGTGGCCCATCCAAAGAATTTTAAGAGGCATGTTACGTGTAATGTTAAGGTACAGTACAACAAAATGCATCTTTCTTGCAAATCACTGATACAAAAGAGTAGCCTGCTTGAAAATTTATGTTAAATAGGATGAAGTCATGGTATGTCTTGCCAAAGATGCTATGCTAGTCCAAAAGCATATACCGACTTGTTGTATACTGTATTTTCCTTTGTGAGTTGAAATTCTCTGATATCTGTCATGTCTTGACCTCTATGTAGCTATGGGGAGAAATAGGAGGACCCTTGTAACATAAGGGTCCCTGAATTATCTAAGCACAAGTAATACATAAATTCATTTTATATAGAATAGAATTTATATTTTTAAAAAAGATTTTTTTCCCCAGAGCTTTAACTCCTTCAGAAAAAAAAAATCTCCCTTAAATAACCCCCCCACCAAGCCAAAATCTATTCAGTGTTTTGCAGAAAGATCATGAAACTTGCCATGCCACCAAATTACACTTGTGCTTTCAAATACAAGGCAATCTCAGATGGTAAGAAAGGGAGAATAAAATTACATCAGGGTTTTTGCAGACTTGAGCAAATTTGTGACAGAAGACTGATTGAACTTCATAAATGATGATTCCAGAATCAGTTCCTCCTTCCCTGTCCTGCACACATCTGGGATGTTTCTGTGCATAGTTCTTGCTACAATAAAGCTCCTGGTAATCAGCATAAACTGAGCAGTAATAGAACTCCATAAGTAAAATATATAGCGTGTTTATGTTTAAGATGAAAGCTCAGGCAGTTTAAGATGCATGTGCTACTTAACAACAGTCCTTGTACACTTTCCTTGGAATTAGGTAACTGATGAAAAGAACGTGGGATGGAATGAAAAACTGTTGCAGAATTACTAGCTGTAATGTGTTGTAGTGTCTTTTGAGATGCAAATTCTACTGATAAAACAATCTGTCTGATCATCACAGATCTACTTATTAGAAAAGTCCTTTTGCAAGAAAATTGAGGGCTTTTGAGAAACTCTTACACCAATTGTGCTTATCTGTATTACGTCTTTTGGAATTACTGTGCAGTGTTGGAGTGGTGTTGAACCAAAATACGGCTGTGCTGGAGTTTGAGGTCCTACAGCTGGTCTGTGCAGAGGATTTCAAACGTGTCCCCACTGCCTAAGCTGACCTTACCTTAAGGATATGACAGTTTATAGCAAAGGCTTTACCTTATGTAAGGGTACATGTAAACAGGTGGGTACAGAGGATATGCTGTGCATTTCCCTTTGGCCTGTCAAATTTGAGTTAATTTCTGCAGACTTCCCCTTAAAAATGGCCTAGCCAGCCAGCAGTGCTTACACCTATCGAGTGCATTGCTCCGTAGCTGTCTTGGAATAAAGCTCTGTCTCCAGAGGCTCAGTGGAGCACTGGGGAGGGGCTGTATCTTAGTCCTCAGTGATGCAAAGAGAAGATAAGAATTGCATAAGGATGCTCTGAGAGCAGTTTTTCTGTTCTGGAAAAGCTTAGTTCTAGTTTAGCAGCATTAAAAGCCGAGTCCTTGAGGCCTGTTTATAACAGCCAGGGGTTACTGGAATAGAGGGAGATCCTGAGAAAAGGCTAATTCTTCCTTCCTCACTGATGCATTGAAAAACTGTCAATTTGAAAAAAAAACCAAAACAACAAACTAGCACTTGGTTGTTAAAAATAGATGAATTTTTCTAACCTAAGATTTTTAGCTTAGATAGATGTATTATTTATTATGTCCATATACCTAATAACTCCAAGTCAACACCTCTGCAATTTCTGTGTACCACTTAGTGCTTTCGGAGCATTCCCCAACTTTATGGACAACTTGATAATCCAGTAATAGCAGACCTGAGAGAGAACATAGATGTTAATTATGTTCATACATATTTATAATCTGGTGGTTAATACATTTAATTATTGAGAAAAAAATTATATGGGAATTATTGAAAAAAATCCCCACAATTCTAAGATGCTGAATTCTCATGTTTTTCTTGAATTGCATTTGTTTAAAATGAAGATACAACCCTACAAGACCGTAATGGAAGGATGTAATTTGGAAGTTACTTTTAATATATCCTTGTTTATTTCCTTTTATATCCTTAAATATTATTTTCTGGTAGTTTGTTTATTTTTCGCAGGCTTATTCCTCCTGCCTTTTGTATTTGCTCCAATTCAGAGGCCTCCACTGATTTTTTTTTCAAAATGGAGCCATCAAAATTTTCCAGTGGCTGTTTTCTAGCTATTCTACAAAGAGAGGTAAGCTAAGAAAATTACCATTTAAAAACACTTTGCAAAAAAGAACATTGGCACTTTCCACAAAAGAATATATGAAATGGAACATTTTAAAAAATAATAGAAAATCCTGGCTGTTCTTTAGTTGTCTTAAGAACAAAGAACAGGTGAGCAGTTGAAATGTGCTACTTGTAGAATTTTATGACGAGCACGGTTTCCCACCAGGTGCCTTTTGTTCTGGAGCTGCTGGTGATCAGAGCTGTCTTTTGATCTAAGTTGGTGCCAGGACCATCCAGAGGAAATAGATCATTGCTGTCACACCTTGGAATGAAATACATGGCTGGCTTAGACTCGGGAGAAATGTGTTATTCCAGAACATTTTTTGTTATGTCTGTATGTGGCACCAAGGTTTTCCGGTGTCCAGGCAGAACAGAGATGAAGAATTCATTATAATTTTAATAAAATAGGTATGAATACGTTTCCTTCTAAAACTAAGGCATATGCAAATCAGGCCTGAAAGACGAGGGGGCTTTTGCTGAGTGGATGGAAAAATCTTGGCACCGTTCTTGAGGAAAGGCCTTAAAGGGCTGGTTTGCATCTGTCAGCATCAGCATTTTTCTCTTGTGCCTGAGAAAAATATGACTTCTTTCAATAAAAGATGAAGGGAGGGAGCTAATTAGAATTTCATTGAAAATTAAAGATATGAGATCTTATTTGGTTATTTGTACCACTTTCTGTCATACTGCAATTACGCTGCTTGAAAAAAGCCTGTGTCTTGGGGGAAATGAGAAGATTTTATTAAAACTAAGAGAATCGCAAATGAAAAGCCTTTCAAGTTATCTATTATTGACCTCTTTCTTTTCAATGTCAAATATTTTTTAATGTGGCTCCCCGAGTTAATAAATTTTAGTTAATCATACTGTGTATATCTGTCTACTGTATCGTCTTCCTCCAACGAAACACTTTTTTTTCAGGTAGTTGAGTAGTCAAATTCTAGTGCACAGAAGCAATTGCTCCTCTGGCCAACTTTTAGGCAATTCTGGAAGTGAACATTTTCCACAAAGCATAAAATATATACTTATAATTCAAACTGGAATTTCTGGTTTACAGAAACCCTTTTCTTGGCTAGCTGCAAATAGTTTCTTCCTCATTGCTGCTCAACATATTTGGATGTTGACTTGGTTTCTCCTTCATCTAGTTTTGAGAGTTCCTTGCTTATGTATTATGAGCAAGGATTTTCATTATCATGAAAATTATTCAAGTTCAATGCTATAGATAATATTTCTGTATTTTAGGAACTATTTCTGATACACTCACGTGTATGCATGTCATTACAGATAGGTTACAGAGCAAGTCAGTGTGGGACTCAGTACAAAGTCTGGAATTCAGTTTCCCCTCCTCAGGCCTGTAGAGGGCAAAGTTTCTGAAGAGCAAATGCTCAGATACTTGGTTACACAACAGTCACATACTTAATTTCTTAAATAAATAGCTTGGTTAGCATGTGACTTAAATCTTTCTGCATAGTTTTTTCATGGAGTAAATTCTGAGGAATCTGGGATTTAAAATACTGAGTTTGCAACTCTCTTGTGGCTTAGATTCGTTGTCGTTTCCTTTGAAATTTTCAGGAAGATCCTTCTGAAGGTGTGTCTGTGAAAGATGTTTTGACTCGTGCTGCAGCAAAAGGACTACTAGATGGCATTGTGGGAAAATCGAAGCAAGAGAAGAAAAAGCAGAAAGTAACACAACACAGACGTAATATTAGTGGCATAAAGCCAAAGACTGCAGAGTTCCTTCACCATCGTAAAGCTGAGGTTTCTGTGTCTAAAGCAGTTGGTGATAAACAGCAAAAGAATGTGAACCAGCCAAACAGGTACGTTCAGCTGAAGAAATCTGTCGATCCAGACACGGCTCTGCCTAAAGAGCTGAAGCACACATCCCTCTTGTCACCAACGGGCAAGGTGCAGCATCCAAGACAGACGCTTGTTAGAAAGGCACGCGCAGATCGCAAGAGGCTCGTATTGAAGACCGTGGAAATTGTTTTTCCTCCGGTGGTACCAGCAGGCCAAACTGCACAAGGAAGCAAACCCAGGACATCAACTCATCCGTGCTTTCATGGCTGGACTGGAGCAAAGGGTTCAAGCGACAGGATACTTCCACCACCTCTGCCTAAAGTGGTCAAGCCACACTTCACCATCCTCAGCCACAGCCGTAAGAAGTTTCAGACTTTGCCCTAACTTTATACAGAAGGTAAAGACTCCTGTGTATATTCATTCATACTCTCAGTATGTCTGTACACAGGGTAATGTTGCTGTGGGAAAGAGGTATGTTGTGGGATAGTTGTATAGAAGTACCCATATTCTTTTAAAACTAGTAATTTTAAAATTTTGAAACAGTTTAAAGGGAATGGAATGCAGCTGCATAAGGCTGATAGTTCGGAGGAGTCAAAAAACGTACAGGATCTGTAGGAATACTCAATTTCACATTGATTTTTTTGAAGTGATGCTACATTTTCTAAGTGGCTGTTTCTCTTTACAAGTTCTAGATGCCATTTCTGTGACCTGCCATTCAGACTCTGACACATGGACACTATCACCAGTGTCATAGAATGGCCTAGGCTGGAAGGGACCTTAGAGATCATTTAATCCAACCTCCCTGGCATGGGCAGGGACGCCTCTCAACCGGATCAGGCAACACTTGGGGACTGAACGGGGATTGAACCCTCGACCTTGGTGTTATGAGCACCACGCTCTAACCAACTGAGCTAACCACACAGCCTTATATAGAAGTATAAAGAAGAAAAATGGCAAACAATGACAGAGGGACAGTAAGAGGAACCTTAAGACTCATATTTTTAGATTAGAAGCGTTGTAGAAATTACACAAAGACAGCAAAGCAAAGGTAGTTGTGGCCCAGAAAAGAAATTTTCCTCTAGGCAATCATTTCAGATACTTGGCAAGAGTGTTGCCAGTAGCAGCAGCTGTATGGTATGGAATCTTAACCTATTTGACCTGTGGGTGTGGATTTAGACTTGTCCAGTGAAAATGTTTTAACATCTCTATTTATTTTTTTTTTTCCTTGCGCACACCAGTCGATGTAGCCGGACCAGCACTACTTTTAGAAGAAAGGATGTGACTGATACTACACCAGCTGGTACTTGTTCATCAGATAAATACCATAGCTTCACTGATTAAGTAAAAATTTCTTTTAGCATTTTAATCTGAATCAGCTATCCTGTTCAAAGGCACCACTCACCTGCTGCCCTGTGAGTAGCTTTTGTTCCTTACCTGTTCCAGCAAAAGGATGAACTCTGTTCTTGTTTCTGAACAGACTTGTAAGGATAGATATACACCTGTGGGTATGCAGTGTAGTGAACTGAAAAAAATAAAATAAAATAAAATCCCTTTTTATTTCAAAACCATCTTGGAGCAGGAGAGATTCTGTATGTTAGACAGAAGGAACAGAGGAGACTGGGGTTTTTTTTTAGTATGGTTGTTCAGTGCTTAAAATCATGTTAGAGATTCTGCAGTTAGAGAACTAAACTTTTTCTAAATCAAAATCTGTATCAGTCATTATTAAATATAATTAAAATTGCTTGTAAAAGAACTTACATGTATCTGATGACAGAATTTCTAGGCTGCTTATGTGATACGTGTCACGACATCCCATGGTCGGCCTCATCTTGCTGTCAGGAGCTTGTGTCTTTGAAATGTTACGGAGGCTAAACCCATCAGAACCTTGATGTCTTGCCCAGGATACCAAAGAGCTGGTAGTGAAGAATTTGGTTCTGCAGGGTGGCAGCTTGCTTTGTAAGCACAAACATCACGTGGTGGCAACATCTGGGACTGACTTCAGAGGAGTTGTAGGTAGAAGCTTGTATGCTCAGTTACAACGTGAGGACTTTTGACAGTAAAGCTGTACCATATATAACTAATTTTCTGTAATCCAATTACGTATTTGTAATTTTCAGCTAGAAGCTATTGATTCAGCTTTCTGGATATGAAAGCATCCACTGTATGGTTCTTGCCTGTAAACCACCAGGATGGTTTTCCCTCCCCTTAAACATGATTTGGAATGAAAGAAATCGTTTCCCAGTTCTGTGGAGCAGTAACAATGGAGACAACCATTTTATGCAGCTAAATTTATTCTCAGAACAGATTACATTTAAATGTGGAGAAGTGGCCAACAGCAGGGAAAATTGTACTTTTCAGTGTTGATTGGGTGCTTTATGTAAGACTGAATTCTGCTAATGAACAGTGGGTGTGTGTTTCCATCTTTCTTACCGCTGTTAAAATAAATCAAACCCGCTTTTGCTGACTGTACAGCACAAGTTTTAGCAGTGTATTAATTTAACCTGCCCAAGAAAAGGAGTAGTGAGGTTAGTGGTAATGCTGAAAGGCTGAGCCCGTGTTGGCTGTTGAAATAAGGAAGTTCGCTTTTCCATGGGTGATTTACTAACAATTTCAGCTCCCTAGTTAAATGATCTAGGAAATGCTTGATAAAATTAAAAGGGATGTAGAACTCTTACTGACACAGCACTGGCATAAGCTAGTAGATAGGCCACAGTTTTTGTTCCTCTGTCATGAGAGGACACGATATTTCAACAGGTGCTGGGTTTTTTTTCTGTGAATGGATCCTCTGCCTTTCCATCCCATTTCTGTTACTCTTGTTTAACCACCCTGTAGGCGGCTCCTGTAGCCTTCTCTCTCCCACACCCTCTTGCTCCCCTTCCAGTGAAATGGTAAGTGGCTTAAATAAAACCTACAGCCAGCACTGCAGATTTCAAAACAAAGGCTTTTATCTTAGTCATTGACTGTGAATATAAATTGCCTTGCTTCTGCAAGGGAGCATATTAACGACATGACTGACACGTGATACTTACCTCTAACTTATTACTTGCATTGAAAAAAATTAAGAAATTAGCTTTGCTTTACATGATTTTTCTACAGACTTCAATAAAAATGTGACTACAATTAATTACAAAGCCTGCCTTTTTTTTTGGCAACCTATAGTACACAGAGTGGAGAATGTTACAAGAGCATATCCAGTACAGACAATACATCAACATAATAATGCAGGATATTTCAGTAAAAATAGAATAAATAAAATAAAAATATTTTAAGCTGTATTTAACAGGTTAATTTAGAATATGGCATCAGACATACAAGGCATAGTGAACAGGGCTGCCTGCCTGTGGGATCACTAGGTATTATAAAAAAAATGCATAGATAACTGAAGGGTCGCTATAACGACAACTAAAACAGTGGCAGTTGCTCAGACACATACCCACACATACTTTTTTCGGCCATGGTAAAAAGACTGTCTTAATATATCGTTTAACAGAAGATAACAGGCTGTGCAGTATTAGGCTCTGATTCTGCAAACACTTGGGTGTGTATTTAATTGTTTGGAGAATAAGGAGCTCTACTGAAGCAAAAAGGCCACATATAGTCAGACTATGAAGCACACTACTTAAAGGCAAAATCAACAGCATTTTGTTAACAGACACAAAACTCTTAAAACATATATTGGTGAGTGACCTCCGGCTTTTTGGACACCTTTCTGTCTTCTCCTCAGCCCTTCCCACAATTGCACGCTCTGCTAGCCAACGCTAACAAGATGTTCACAGCCTTGACAACACCGATGCAGAAGAACTTTTACGCTGCTGTTTGCTAAGTGTTGCTTTCGTTTAAAGAGAGTCCTTATCGCTCTTGGGAAGAATCAGCACTGTGCAGCTGCAACTACAAAATTTAATTAAACTGTTTAAAAGTCACTGTTGTAGAAATCCCCAATCCTGGCCTTACCAGCTGGAATTTTAAAAAGATACCATCAAAGTATTTTCTGTAATTTAAAATAAAAGTGTGAAGCACTAGCACGATGATGAATAAGGAAACTTTTACCTCTTCGTGATCCTACTTAGAGGTACATTGCTCACCGCCACGTTTGGATAGCAGTCATAATAGGAAGCAAGTTCCTACACAGCTCCTTGCAGGCACCTCTGAGATGCTTAAACAAGGCCTTAACACCGGCTGCCACCTCCAGCCTTTGTGATCTGGCTTCACAGCACGGGAGCTGCTAAAAGGGGTGGGGGGCTTGTTGTGTCCCCTCGCCTCCAGCTCTCCCTGCCTGTGTGGCCAAAGCCACTTCTCCAGCTGTACGAGCAGCAGAGCAGGTGTAAAGGAGGCAGCAGGACCGGGAGCCTTGGGAGAGGAAACAATCCCTTCAGTGCCTGGGGTGCGGGATCGCAGTCACAGAGAGATCCGAGATCAGCAGAGGATCAGCTCTTCAGAGGGTATTCGTGAGAGCTCTATTTAAGTACAACAGTTGCATAGCTAGCCCTCACCTGACACTGGCTCATATATCATGCTGAGTTTAGTTTAATGTTTTTCCTGCGTTTTTTCAATGCAGAAATTTGACTCATTGTTCTTTTCTCCTTGCTTTTGCCATTAGCCTCTTTAAATAAGGAAATAAAAAGAAAATAGTTTGTTCGTAGCAGTCTCTTGCATAATAAAATAATAAAACCCCCCAGTTCTGGTAATAACAACCTTACCAGTGTTCTTTTAAAATTACAGTATAACTGGATTTGCAGACTTGGGAGACAGTTACAGTTTGGAACATATCTGTAAATGGAGGGAAAAGATTTTTAATGCTAGTTAAAAATCTTTAATGTCCCATTTCTAATATTTGTGCCAACCTGCCAGTGTAGACAGAAGATGGCAAAAGGAGAGATTCAAGATGCGGAACTGCATTTGAAAATTCGCTCGAGGTACAATTTTAAGGGGCAATACTGGGCTCACCCTGTTTTGTCACAAGAGCATTAAAAGTCAAAGAAATTTCATGGAATTGTGTAAAAACCAAGAAAAACGATTGTTCTTTTTGTGTCATGTTAAGTATTCGGCAACAAACTCTGAGGGGAAGGGGGAACTGTGCAGCCAGACACTGAATTGAACATTTCATCAAACGCTTGCATGGAAAAGGTGTGGAATATTTTAGTCCCTGTGAGAGTTGCAAGACAATATAACTACGACTAGTTCTTCCTTACTCCTGATTGGTTTGAGCCCTGTGTGAAACAAATGGTATTTTTGATGAATTAATGACAGATTTAGGAGAATAAATTTAACAGCCGCCTGTTGCATTCGTATGTTTAAAGCTGAAAAGCTTCAGTGGATGACCCTGCAACTCAATTACTGAAAACACTTCTGGATTTTTCAGCATTGGTTTGGTATTAAGCAGGATTCTTCTCTAAGACCATAATGAATAACGACACTGTGATTCAAAAGCACATCAGGGAAACGTTAAAGGGGTTGCTAGACCAATGCCGACAAACAATTTAAAACTAACAGGTGTAGTTTTGTAAAAAATAAAACTTGGTATTTAATCTACAGTAATTCAATGGTAGGTAATACTTGATACCTATTCCAGTGTCGAAAACAGAGTGAAGTGCTTTAGGATTTAAGATTGGCTTGTGACAAATCCAGCTCAAGACGGTGAAACTATCAACTCGGGCATCATTCACTCCAACGACTGTAGCATGAGTTCACTGGGAGGGACGTGGCCATATTCTTTTTTGTGTGTGTGAGTTTAGGTTAATGTTCATGTATTTACAATCAAACAGACCTTCCATTGCTCATGACGTAACTCACCGACAGCAAAAAAATATTCATGCTTCTTTTCATATCACACGATGGCGGCGAGAACGAGAGAACATGCTTGTCTAACATTGTTTCGATAAGGGTAAATTCTCTGAAGACGAAGCATCAGCAATTTGACATGGAAGGCCAGACGTCATCGTCAGTTCATTTTCCTTCGTGTAGCTACTCTTCTCTTCAGTTAGGAGAATCTCTCTCGTGTGTGAAGCTATGGCATCTCGCTGACTGGGCGTTTCTGTTTCAAAGTGTCAATGAGGGACAACACTCCTCTTTTTACATTAGTTGTAACTCTTCTCGTCACTGAGTCTGCGGGAGGTGGGGGTGGTCGAACTTTCTGTGAAGGAGGTCTGGCTACTAAGCACTTCTGATACCGTAACTGCAACAAAGCAAAAGCAGTCTGCAATCCTTACTGTATCCAACACGTCCACAGAGCACTTTAAATAGGCTTTTAGGACTTTCTCATTAAATACAGTCAAAGCTCCGTTTTGGCCGAGACAAACAGCCCAGACAAAGCTAATGCAACACTGATCTGTCGATCTGTGGGTAGAAACTGTTCATTAGCGAGCAACAGATACTAAAAGTTACAAACAGCCCTTTGAAAACTGAAAAGTAAGTTTTCTGGGTTCAGCTGTTGTTGAACAAGGATTACTTTCACTCCATCGTCACGGGATTGTGTAACACAACTCTCAGCAAAATGTTTTTCCAGCATTAGGAAACTCATGACTTACATTCTGACTTACACAGATGTTGCAGAGGTCAGGAGGGAAGATGATTAAAGGGTCATTGTTGACTACATTGACATTTCAGGCTTAAAATTATGTTTGGGTTTTAATTGATTAAGTTTAAAAGAATCCCAGTTCCTATTTTTATCTGTTCTTTTTCTGTCCTGAAATTAATAGAATTACAAACTTGGAAAGACGATTATTTATGGAGGCAGTGAAAAATCTAAGTGCAGTTAGGTGCCTCTGGAGAAGGTCACTTACCATACAAGCGGCTTGAACAGCTTCTGATACATTGCCTGCATTGGGCTCACACCAAAACACGTGGCACTCAAAATGCTGGTTTCCTGTATCCATAATGAAGGCAAATGTGTGAACGTCCTTGCCTACTCCCATGAAGGACAGGAACCGCACACGACACTCCACCATGATTTCCTCTTCATTCTGGTCATGAATCAAATGATTGATCGTTACTACTGCATATCCCATGGAACTTTACTTTCAATTTTAAGATGATTAAACAGGGGGCACGCTGAGGCGGTATTGTGGAGTTCCTTTTTATCTACCTGCATATGGGGACCAATGATAAGCAGCATTCCTCAGGGATCGCTACTGGAACCGGTGCTGTTTAACATCTTTGTTGGTGACATGGACAGTGGGATCGAGTGCACGAGTTTGCTGACAACACCAAGCTGTGGTCAACAGACTGGAGGGAAGGGATGTCATTCCAGGGGAACTTGACAGGCTTGAGAGGTGGGTCCATGCCAACCTCATAACGTTCCAACAAGGTCAAGTGCAATGTCCTGCACCTGGGTCAGGGCATTCCCAAGCACAAATAGAGACTGGACCATGAGTGGATTGAGAGCAGCCCTGCAGAGCAGGACTTGGGGGTGTTGGCAGGTGAAAAACTGAATGAGAGCCTGCAATGTGCACTCACAGCCCAGAAAGCCAATCACATCCTGGGCTGCATCAAAAGAAGCGTGACCAGCACATCAAGAGAGGTCATTCTCCCACTCTACTCTGCTCTTGTGAGACCCCAACCTGCAGTACTGTGTTCAGTTCTGGAGGCCCCAAGTCCCATAAGGACGACAAGGACCTATGGGAGCAAGTCCTGAGGAGGGCCATGAAGACCATCAGAGGGCTGGAGCACTGCTCCTGTGAGGAGAGAGAGTTGAGGTTGTTCAGCCTGGAGAAGAGAAGGCTCCAGGGAGACCTTATAGCAATGTTCTGTACTTAAAGGGGGCCTACAGGAAAGAAGGGGAGGGACTCAATGTTATCAGGGAGTGTAGTAATAAGATGAGGGGTAAGAGTCTCAAACTGAAAGAGGATAGATTTAGACTAGATATAGGGAAGAAGTTCTTTACCCTGAGTGTGGTGAGGCACTGGAACAAGTTGCTCCGGGAAGCTGTGGATGCCCCCTCCCTGGAAGAGTTAAAGGCCAGGCTGGATGGGGCTTTGAGCAACCTGGTCTAGTGGAAAGTCTCCCTGCCCATGGCAGGGGTGGGAACTAGATGATCTCTAAAGTCCCTTCCAACCCAAACCATTCTATGATTCTATGATATATCCAGTGTTCTCAGGCCTGAGCTGGATCTCCCCTTCTAGGCAATCACCAGAAGACCAAGGCTTTGAGGATTAGCACTGAGCGTACCATGCATTTTAAAACCTGCTTGATTTGTGAAGAAACAGAAGAACATGGCTATCATGACTCCAAAACATGCTCCCCTATAACTGGTATTTTATAGAGATGTTGGTTTGGTACCCCGTCAACAGACATACACAAAAGAAATAACACGCAAAATAAGCAAATGACTTCTAGTGTAAATTAACACTTTCTACTAGTGTTTCTGTGTTTCAACACTCATATTATGTTAAATGCATTTTAAACAAACCAGTCTAACATACTCTTTCATTGATGACTGTGACAGTCGCATCCGCAACATTCATGGTAACTGGCATCCAGTCCTCTTTGCTGGCGGAAGCCATTAGACTTTCAATGGCACTGTTCAGAGTATCCATTCCTAAAAAGAAAAAAATGCAATAATGAAAAATAAATATGTGAGTATCAGTAAGCAATAACATTTTATTTTTCACAGAAAACAGATTGGTTTGGACTCCTTATTAAAATTAATTTGATGACAGAAGAAGGGCTGTGAAATTGGTTTTCTTTGCCTACAAAACTAGAACAGGTGCCTCCAGCTTCGAAAAAACAGGACAGAATCTTGTTTACCTGGTGCACCATTTCAGTTCTCTAGGGCTCTTTCTCATTTAGCAGCAGAGCTCACGTTCAGAGAAAGCAGGAGAAAGAAACTCCGCCTTCTTGGCAGATCCCCAGATACTCTGGTTGCAAAACATATGTTCAAATGACGTCTTGAATATTAGATGTCTTCATTCCTGACATGTGTGACTGAAGTACATGAGTTGCTACCCTTCAAAAATCACTCATTTACTCTTGGCTAACCCGAGTCCAGCCTTTAGAGTTTCTGCAAGGTATTTTGGAAGTCATTAAAGTGTTACATACCCACAGGTTTCGCTACAGGTAGCATGCCCAGGTACTGGACGTGGAACTTCTGTACCAGTTCTGTCTTTGGTGTTGGGAAATCTACTGCATGGGAACACAAATCAATTTCTGTTAATCGTCATTCACAGCAGAGAAAACCACTTTCATTTCATCAATATACAAAAGAGTTTACCCAATAATTGTACTCTGAAGGTACTGTATTGATTAAAACAAATTTTTACTCCTTCTGACAGGAACAATGCTCAGTCATTGCTAAAGGAATTAGGGGTAACTTTGCATCACCTAATTCTTGATCTATGCTAAGAAGATCTATGCTAAGGACACATTATATTGCTGGCATATTAAAACCCAGAAAATATAGATGAATGTGGCTCTGAGACATATAGACCTAAATTTCACTGCACAACTACATAAAATCTGGAATTTGCTTTTAATACCATCCCTGTTCATATATTAAACAGAGTCTACATGTAATCAATACTACTGTCTGAGCAGAAAATTACACAAGCTGATGCACAGATTCAGAGTCATATATTCACTATAAACTGGTAGATCTAGAGGGATATAATTTCCTGTAAAGCTAACCCACAGTATGTTTTTTTCTCCTGGAATACTTTCAAAATAGCTTTCAAAATAGCATCCACCAAGCTATGACTAATAAAGGCAGGCAAAGGCAACTTCCTTCTACCATGCAGTAGAGCGTGGACAAGACCCTTAAGCTGGATGACAACCCCCTCAGCACCCTTTGCCATGGAAGCTGCTAAAATAGATCCTGAAACCTCAGAGGAGTCCTCCTACCACTCCTCAGAATCCAAGTGCTTACCTGGAGTATATTCTGGTTTTAAGGAACATTTGGTCAATTTGTGCAGTCTCAAGTCAAGGGGCGTTTTGATTTGAAAAGAACAATAAGTGCAAGTATCCACAAATAAGTAAGACTGTGTTTGTAACATTTGAGTTCAAAACAAAAGAGGAAATGCACAAGTTGACATAACTGAGCCGGAGTTCATTACTGTCAGCATAACTAATATAAATGTTTAATGCAATACAGTTACAGGTTACCGTCAGACACGGTAATTGAAAGACACAGTTACACTCCTGACCTCTCCACTCAACACAGAATCACAGAATCATTTAGATTGGAAAAGACCTTTAAGATCACTGAGTCCAACCATTAACCTAGTGATGCCAAGTTCAACAATAACCCACGTCCCTAAGCACCACATCTACACGTCTTTTAAATACCTCCAGGGATGGTGACTCAACCACTTTCCTGGGCAGCCTGGTCCAATGCTTATAAACCCCTTTGGGGGAAGAATTTTTTCCTAATATCCGATCTAAGCCTCCCTTGGAGCAACCTGAGGCCATTTCCTCTTGTCTTATCACGCTCCATGTTGGTCAAAAGCAGCATCAGAAACAAAACATGTAAAGCAGGGCCATGCCACGGCTACCAGCTGTAACACAGTACCTTGCAGAGGAACATCGAGGGTGACATTTGTCCTGTCTTGCAATGAGCTGCAAGCCATAGCTTTAGCATTCTTCCGCTCGGCCATAATCTGAAGAAAGTGATAATAGAGCATTTTTATTTTTAAATACAGTACAGTAACAACTACAAGTATAAATTTACTCCTATTATGACTCTAGTTTGTGTAATCTGAAATAAGTCAGAAGCTACATGACCAAACAGATTATTCTTTTGAAATAACAGCTTTAAATTTTCCTCCAGTTTATTCCTCGTACCTTAACTTATGTTGTGTCCAAGCCTAGATAAAAGATGTAGGAGGAAAAAAAAGTAGCCATTTTTATCAATGGTGAAATTGCAGTGACGAGTAATATAGCAAGAAATATAAATATTTAACACACAGAGTAGAGTGTTCATTATTCATGTTCCTCTCTAGTCTATCTTGTGCTGTGTATATTTTTTTCCTCTGTTTTTATGTTTCCTCTGGAATTAAAAAATCCCATGCAAAATATAATCAGTTCTTCCCCTAAAACAACGAAAAACTCCCACCACTTCAAAATAAGCACTTTGGATGATTATTCCCTACAAATATATGACTGAGAAAGGACCCAGGGAAATTAACAGAGGTTTCCAAACTCATATATGAAGCATTGCTATTTGCTTCTTTATGCTATGACTGTTAATTTTAATTAAGATACAAAGATAACTGCTGTTCCAGTAGATGACACTTCATCTGAAGATGCTTCTAGCAAATTTCTCCCCCTCACCACCTTTTTTTTTTTCTCTTTTAAGGTTTTGTCTTTTTAAAGTATTTTCTTTTACAGGGACACATGATAATATTCCCCCCTGCAGATGAAAAACAACACATGGTAGCTTGGGAAGAAGCCCTGACTCATCAAAGAGGTCCACTGCGTCAGTTAGCACACACCAAGCGCTTCCATGAATCATGATTACATCTATTGCTGGATTATGAACAAACACGCTCTAATTAACAACACTGCCCTGTTTTATTCTGCGTTACTATTGCCTATGGTTTTAAATGGTCTGTTGCCCTCTTATCCAAAATTAATGCCAGGAGTTTCATGTCATAGTTATATGTGACAGCTCTACTCCATTTCCGATACCCCTGTGTACAGCTACCATAGCATTTACTTGATGTTGCCCTTACTGGACAAAAGCAGCTCTGGCAGGGCCTGCGTAGCATGTTTTTCCTTGCTAGACTTGCCGGAAACGTCTGTGAGATTTGAGATTTGAAGGAGAAAGAAGAGGGATGTAACAGCTCTAGGCTTCCCCAAGCAGCTGCTGCTGCAGTCACTGGCATAAAACTTCTGCCAGTGCAGCGCGCAGCTCCCTGCCCAACCCGAGCAGGTCCCTAAGCCCCATCACCCGGGTCTCCTCTGGCATCCAAGCCCAGCCAGAGCTGCCAGGCTCTGCAGAGTTGCCAGGCTACCTTCTGCTTCTGCCAGAACTTGGCTGCCCAGAAGGTGACAGTAATGCACACTGTGTAAATGCTCACATTGTCTGCAGGAAACACCATGACTTCAGTAGCCGGGTCTGCAGTGTTGCAAAAATGAAAATTTTTTAGACTACACAACTGGCTGCAGAGGGGAATTTGACATCACCAATTCCATTCACTAATGGAAAAAGGAAATGACAGGCATACAGTAAATAAGCAGAACTATAAAACCTGAAGGTTTTCTAACTAGCTTTTCTCAAAGAGTTGTGACTTGTGAGGAGAGACAAGTTACACAGATATAACTGATAAGGTTACTTATCCCCACAGCCCACTCATCCTGTGGTATAAACTGACGTGTTTTAAGGAAAACTAAAAAGAGCAGCATAAGATGTTTTAAAAAGAGAGACGCAGCCTCAAATCCACCGTAGCTCAATAAAAGAATAAAAAAAGAGTTTCAAGTAGATTGTTTTAACTGCCTTTATAGAAAGTGCTTCACTAAGATTTGCCTGCTGGAAAGGACATGTTGCCTTGCTACTGCTGTATGAAATGACTATACAGAGGACACTCGTGAAAAAACCAAAATTAATAACCAGGGAACGGTGGCAAATCTGTAAGGTAAAACAACTGAACAGTCCTCTCCAGTATTACAGACAACACTACCACAAGCTGGATCCAAGATCCTTTAGTATTTGTAACCAAGTAGCTTAAATCCCTTCTTCTCTCCAATTTTTTTTTTTTTTAGTGGGCTCAGTAATGTTAGCAACTATTTTCCTGTCCATCCTGCAGGTTAATACCATTGAACCATACTATTCAAACAAGGTCTTAGCTGTTTACAAAGCTTAACATCACCATCTAACATTGATTGAAACCGCATGTTCTTTTTCCATTTTAAACGCAGAGCTTCTTTATTATTCAAGAAAACCTTCAGTCTCTATACAAATCAAAAGCACACATCGTCTTTCTCAAATCTAACTGCTCAGCCTCCTGTTACTCTGGTCTATTTGTGTCCTTTCTTTTAAAAATTCTCTGTACCATTTCTTGTCACCAGTGATATAAACTACACTAATGCTGCCTACGGTTGCTGATTGTATGTATCTGGATCACGAACTTCACAGACAAATGCAGCTGACTTTAAATCCACTTGCCTTTGAGCAGATTTCGTGTAAACTTGTGGCGATGGCTTTTGCGGGTGTGTCACATCGAAACACATGACATTTCAGAATTCTTGTGTCTTTGTCTCTTGCCACATAAGCAAAGTCTCTGTGCAAACAAAATGAAGTGACATATTACAAACAATCAAAATGAATTAAGGCATTAGAAGCAGTAACATCTCCAAAACAGCAAGTCCTGCTTCAAAAGAACAAGTGAATGTCTGAGTTGTCACAGAATAAAACATGTGCTTTAGACAAAGTAGATCTAAAAATGCATTAAATCTCACACCCATGAAACACATATGTAAGGTTTGGTGCTTATTCCATATAATTAAAGAGCTCATTACACTCTACTAACACTAGCAGCTTATTGAATTTACAACCCATAATTCCAACTGCAATTGCAAATACACAGGAAAACTTACGCAAATATTTTATTGAAGACAAAGCAGGGAGAGAATTACAGATTAACACAGAAAATACATGAAGCTTTTAACTACTAAAAAACCTGAGAAGCAGCACACGATATTTTATTTAGAGAAAAATTGTATTTTAAAGGACTGTGCAGTGTGTTTAAAATATGCAGACAGTAATTAGAGATCTGGCTGCAAAGGGAGATGTGAACCTGCTGAGCTTTGCTCACACTAATTGGCCTAAATTTCTGGCCTTATTTTTTTAAAAGTTAAATAAAGCTGCCCTACAAAAGAGATTTTTGCACCATACGTGCTAGTCACCATGGCATAGTATAGCGTTCCATCATGGGCAATGCAAGTGCCAGGATTATGTTTATTTGTTCTCAGGCTGTTTAAGACTTAGAGCTCTTCTGAAAAATTCTTAGTGGGAGTACGGTTTAAAGAAAGTATCAGGGTTTGGATACAACCCAATGTTGGGTCAAGGCCTGCCTCTGCTCCAAAAGCCTGTCACCATGGATTTCCATAGAGCTAATTTGTCTTCATGACGTCTCTCGGGACAAAGATATCCATTAACCCACTTGTGCCAGGGACCTGAAGCTGGTTCTGCAGGCACGCAGAGATGGCAACCAGGCAAAACTAGGCTTCTTCTCACTCGGTTCTCTTGCTATACCAGACTGTGCTCCTCGGTCTTGCACCTCTGCCTTTTCACGTCCTCCAAGCAAACACAGCCCAGTCCTACTTTGTGACCTTCCTGCTGTCTCCAGGTTCCTTTGGGATTTTGCATTCCTAGGAGAGCTATGCTGAGTAGGTAACTAGAATTAGAACAGACAGGTGAAGCTGGAGCTCCCAACAGTCTGAAGTTTCTTTTCATTGCCCTTCCTCTTTACACACAAGTAATTACCAGCAAGATCCTAACTGGTGAAGAGATAGGTGGGATATTCCAGATAGATAAAAAAACCATTACCCCACCCCTCCTAATCCACACATTTTATAGATAGGAATACTTCAGTTTATGTTACAGTCTGTAAATATCCCGAGCAGGGCTTAATGTAGCGTGGATAACCAATATCTTTGTTCATTGTAGATGCCCAGTGAACTGAAGAATTTTGTACTGAAGGTAACGAGGGAGAACCAGAGACTGTGGAAGATTGACAACTGAACTTCCAGGTCTGTACAAGATATGAACGTTGTCCTGCCATTAAGTACCGTAACGTGTATTTAGTTCAGCAGCACTAGATTTTGTCATTAACGAGCCCTTGCAGCGAAAGGAGCAGTTGCCCACAGTCTGGGCTGCTCACTGACAAGCACAGGTTGTTCCTCTGTTTAACTGCTTTGCAACCTGAAGCCTGATGAATAATACTTTAAAAACCCGACAGAACTACCAAGAGCTGAGATTCGGAAACAAGCTGGAGAGCCTTCTCCACCTCGCTGCATCCCAATATGCAATGGTACGTATCAGAGCAGAGCAGAGAAAGGGGGCAGCAGGTGGAGAGTGCTGCCATCCACACCCTTCCTGAGTGTGGACACGCAGCCCATGGGCTCCAGGACTGGCTGTCACTGGCTGCAGCCCTGCCCTACCAGCACATGCGACGCATGAACCCTGAGGAGGGACAATGTTTCACCCAATCACTCATGACTTGCAGGAAAAAAAAAATCATAAAGCAATAATCCACAAAGGTGCCATCTCTTACAGAAGATGCCCTGAGGTCTCCTAGCTCCAGCCTGAATCCCACGCACCTTGGCCACAATTCCAAGAGCCTTTTGGCATGTTGTTCCCTTTTGCCACACTGCAAGTTCATGGGGATGCTAAGTTCCAGTTGGAACCTTGCTCCTGGAAAAGAACTGATGCTTTTTGGCTCAACTGTACATGTGCCAAGACTTGCTTTAGAGTGGTTTCCTTCCAGCTTCGTGTTTCAAAAGCAAACTGAACACCCCTAGCTGGACTCTAGCAATAAGACTAAGAGAAGTCAGTATGGCTCAGCTATAGCCACAAAATTAGCAGCTATAGAGAACAAAATGAAACAAAGCATCATATAGAAAAACCTGAGTTTTTTGCCTTTTGAAGCAAGCTTTCAATATTACTGATGTTCCTGAAAGACCTGCAGAGTAATTATTTGGAAATGTTCATGCTCACAAAAGTTCCACATACAATACCCTGAGCTCTGAAGAGACCTTGCCTGGTTTGAGAGCCATAACTGAGAAATTTCAAGACATCCTAAGCATTTGGGATTTTTGTTTTCCACATGTTTGGCTTTAGTTGCCATCTTTGAAATGCCCTAAGTTTCAGATTTCACATTTTTGAATCCAAATACCTTCCCTTACAGATATTTTAACTGACTATGAACACACTATTCACTTAACAGACACAGATTTGCTGCCATAGCTTCATTAAGATTTCCTCTCCTTTATGTGCAAGAAAAACTTGCTGACAGTGACCATCACTGCAGGGTAGCAAAGATGCATAAAACAAGCAGACTGCTGCATACACTTTATTATTGGATCAAGGTCTATTCTTTCAGATTGTAGACATAACATCTGAAATCTGTGCTTGCATTAACTTAAAATAACATTGAAAGCCATCTATGTGACCATTACATGGCTATTTATTACCTTTTACAAGCATTTACCTCAAATCGATACTATTCCTCTGAGGACTCATTCACAAGTGATTTATGCATTCCTTTACAAGATGATCCTAGGAAGAGTGCCCTGTGTTGTTTTGCCAAATTGCTTGCACTGCGCAGAAGCCCGTTTAAATAAATAGGAATCTGCACAGTCTCATAAGCACTGATCAATTGATCAATACTAGGATTTCTAATTATAAAGCCATGACCTTCAAGGAGTTCACAGAATCACAGAATCATAGAACAATTCAGGTTGGAAAAGACCCTTGGGATCATCGAGTCCAACCATTAACCCTACACTACAAGTTCACCCCTAAACCATATCACCCAACACCACATCTAAGCGACACTTAAACACATCCAGGGATGGTGACTCAACCACCTCCCTAGGCAGTCTGTTCCAGTGTCTGACCCCTCTTTCCATGAAGAATTTCTTCCTAATAACTTGCCCTGTTGCAACTTGAAACCATTCCCCCTGGTTCTGTCCCTAATTACCTGTGAGAAGAGACCAGCACCAACCTCTTTACAATGTCCTTTCAAGAGTTGCACAAACACAGAGGATAACTTGTCCCTTCTGTTAGCCAGAAAGCTATCTGTTAGAATCTTTTATTGTTAATAAAAACTAAGATGGGACAAAGCCACCAAAGTAAGTCATCGGGGGTTGGAAGACATAACACCTCACCAGCAAAACCCATTTATAGCAGCCCAAGAAATTGTGGTCCAAGCTTTGGTAGCTCTGGCGCAGCACGACCAGCCAAATAAAGTACCGAGCTTTGCTACAGGAGACCACATAAGGCAGGGCATCTCCACTGTGCTGCCAAGTCCCTGATGCAGGGACAACCCCTCAGGCTACATTAAATCTCACTCTACAGAGAGTTTATCTGAGACCCAAGCTCAACTGCAAGGACTTTCCATCTTAAGGGAAACTGTAAGAACACCAAATGTGTTTAGTCAGCATGTTATCTCCAGTGGAGGTAGGACTCATAGGATTGCAGAGACAAAAATGAGCCAAACAATTAACACTGTGTTAAATCAAAGACTGAACTATGTCAGGATCAAAGATTTTTGTCATAAAGGCACACAACTCATAATTATGCCCCATAAGTGGGAAACACCCTGGATGATAGTATTTTCAACAGCATTTTAAAGGCACAGAGGTGGGCTGAGGGCAGTCTACTGAGCTTCATTTCTCTCACAAGCATAAATTTACTTTTCTGATCAAAGGAGTCAGATGTGAAGCGCAGCAGTGATGTTAATCATGTGCTTTTCAGTAAGAACATTTCTCTGTTCCTGGAAGGCTACTGACAGCTGAAGGAATGAGCCACCACGCAGAGCCTGGCTCAGCAACCTCTCTGCATGGCAAGAACTGTGGTGAGGGCAGGGAGAAGTAGTCGGAAAAAGTTATGGATGTGGTGAGACACTTAGGTGACAAGGGGACTTGCTTGACACTTTAGTCCTCCCACAGAAGTGCCTGCAACCCCGTTGTCCCTGAAAGAAGAGGGTGACAACAGTGCTGATGAGACCAACCTCTTCACAAACCAAAGGGCAGCTGCTCCCCACAAAGATGTTATTCTTACTCAAAATGCAATGTGTTGATGTACTAGGTTGGAGTTAATTTTCTTCTTCCCCAGTCAAAACCAGCGAAGCTGATTTTCTGATGGAGCTGGTAGTGACCCTACATATAGGCCACCTAATTCTCTCCTCCATGAACTTCTGCAGGATGGTTGTGGTTATTTTTTTGTAATGGTTTGGGTAGGAAGAGACCTTTAAAGGTCATATAGTCCAAACTCCATGATGAACAGGGACATCTTCAACTAAATTAGGGTGCTCAGAGTCCTGTCCAACCTAACCTTGATTGCTTCCAGTGATGAGGCTTTTACTAGCTCACTAGGCAACCTGTTCCCATGTTTTACCATCCTCACTTTAAAATGTTTTTTCCTTGTATCTAGTCTACAGCTACGCTTGTTCAGACTAAAACCTTTACTTCTCGTCCTATTGGAACAGGCCCTACTAAATACATCTTTCTTGCAGGCCTCCTTTAAGTATTGAAAGGCTGCAATAAGGTCCTCCTGGAGACTTCTCTTGCCCACACTAAACAACCCCAATTCTCTCAGCCTTTCCTCATAGGAGAGGTGTTCCAGCCCCTTGATCATTTTTGTGGCCTTCCACTGGACGTGCTCCAACAGGTCACTGTCTTTCTGAAGGCTCCATGGACATAGTACTCCATGTGGGGTCTCAGCAGAGAGGAGGTGAGGGGCATAATCACCTCCCTTGACCTGCTGGCCACGCTTCTTTTGATGCAGCCCAGGATAGGGTTGGCCTTCTGGGCTATAAGTGCACATTTCCAGCTCATGTCCAGCTTCTCCTCCACCAGTAGCCCCATGTCCTTCTCCACAGGGCTGCTCTCAATCCACTCTTCACCCAGCTGGTACTGACAACAGGGGTAGTTCTTGAAGAAATGTTGATGCCTGTACTATTTGTGCAGCACATCTCCAGTCTGTGACCTGGAAAGCCTCAGAGGCTGCAAGAAATGCCTTTGTCCTGTGAAATTTCAGTCACATTAAGTCAACCTTGAAAAAGTGCCAGAAACACCCCTTCCTGCCCAGAGGGGTGCTGGTGGGTGCTGCGGGCACCTGGTCCAGCCTTGGCTCAGCAAGCACTGCCCCGGTACTGCAGCGGTACATGTAACGCTTCCATTGACTCTCTCCAGCACTTGGTCCTCCAGCTTCTGTAAATATTTCTGCTTCCAACAGTATGCATTCATAAACAAGGCAGTATAGCACAATCACAGGAAAAAATGAAACATAAGCTAATACCTTGGTTTCAGCTAATAAAATGCTTGCAGTGGTGTTTCAGACTCGCACACCAGTGTTTCACTTTAAGTACTTGAACAAAGTAATTCAGCTAATTACATGCATGGATTGTGAATATGCATAAACCTGTAGATGATCAGGGCCTGCGTCTGTAAATGTGCTGAGACAGAGGAGGAAATCCCAGTTCTTCAAAGCCTGTGGCAGTGCACCACACGCAACCCTGTCAGCACCATCTGCTTTCAAATCATCAATCAAAATTAGCACACGACCTGTCCTTCCCCCTTCTCACAGTATGCAAACAATACAACTGATTTCAGTAATTCATGAAGTCATCTAGATGCCCATGCACTCGAATGAGTGGTCCTACATGGCAGCCCAGTAGCCAGGACCTGGGGACAGCGGTGCAGGTTGGTGGCAGTCAGCTCCTCTAACATCAGCAGGAGCCATGCAGCCTCGCTTCAGGCCTTTCTAGGCATTGGTAAAAATCGTGCTCTGTGCTTTCCCTGGGAGAAGAAAGGTATGGCTTTGGGGATTCCAGAGTATTTGCTCCCCACAGCATCAATAACAAAGTAAAACTTGGGCGAAGTTTTGTGTTTCTGTACACAGGACCAGAAGGCAATGGCTTCCTGTTTGTCCAAAGCTTTGCATACCAAAGAAGCCAGAAGACTGCTCTCCGATTCTTCTTTCACTTCAGATTCCTTCTGAGTCGCTTCATCTGTAAGCCTTCGTTCGAAGCCTTCATTCGACTGCAGCTCACTTGAGGCTGATTAATACTTAAGTGAGATTTATGTGCAACAGGCCCATTTAATAATGAAGAAGTGCCGAGTAACGTGTTTGCAATAGAAATTTATGAAAAAGGGCAAATGCCTCCTCTTACGATTTCCATCTCTTTACACCTTGCTGGGAAAACAGGAGAAAAAAGAAAGTCGATAGCCTTTACAAAGCTCATAGCTGGATACAGAGTTAGTGTAGGGTCAATAAATCACTTCCCATCCACCAGTCTTCTCTGTCTCAACAGGGTGTGGAGTTTGAACTACAGCTCCTGGCAAAATTCCCTTCCATGTCAGTGAAGAAAGCAGCAAGTGGGAGAATAATGTATTTTGTTGCAAAAACCCCACCTGTATATTCTTAAAACTTTACAGCAGGATTATAGAGAAGCGGTGCAGCATAGTAGGTCTGGGTTGTTTTGGTTTTTTTTAAATTGTTTGCACTCATAATACATGATTCAGTAGTATCTTTCTAGTTATAGGAACTGAAAATAAATTTGTACTCTGACCAAAAAAAAGCTAGAAAACGAGAACAATAGGTAAGAAAATTATTTTGCTGCACAAATGGGTAGGACTGGTTCTACTGAACAGTTAAAAATTCAGTAGAAATTTCTTTATTTTGGAAGATCACAGGTGCTAAGCAGAAAGGAATTTCTTTTTTATTTGCTCTTTTACTCTCTTTAATTGGCAAATGACTACAGTAATTGACTAAACCTTAGATAGCCCTACCTATTTAACACCTGGCTAGGCATCACTTAGCTGCTCAACCTTGGATGAATATAATCACATTAAATGCAATTTATGCTAATGCTGTTCTGTTTGAGTAGCAGTCAGAGCCATTTGCCACTATTAGGCTAAAGTCCTAGGAGACATCCCAATTAAGCACAGCCCGAAAGAGCAGTACATCCTCCATTACCTTCTCCCTATAAATTTATTTCTTCAAAAGAGTGTGGAACCACATTAAACTTGCTTTGGTTTTTTATTTTTATTTTTTGTTAAAAATCCCCAACATCCTAGCCTTGAAATCTAAAAATAAATTTTTTTACTCCTATCAATCAAAATTAAATTGCCACTGTTGAAAACAACCATATTAAAATTATACACGTGCAGGAAAATGTAAATTGCTTTACAGATTTATGTATTACAAATTGTAACAAGAATCCCTGGACCAGAAAATGATATCCTCTGGGCTTGGCTTAAAATTGATTGAAATTCATCCAGAATAGCCTCAGAAGCTGACTGTTGATTTCTATGTACTGGTGTACAGACTCCTGAGACTCCAGGGTCACAGAGCAGACACTGCTGGGCTGTGGGGAAACTGCCTCTTGAGTCTATAACCTCCAGGCTATGCTTTGCTTTCCTGCAAACAGCTGCCCGGAGATTTGGGAAAGCAGAGAGAAGAAAGGGGAGAGCAGCCACTGCTACAGCCGAGCGAGGTCAGGAGCCACCTGCCAGGAAGCTGCCATTCATCGGCGAGACATGAGCATCCACAGGAGCAGAGTGAATGAGCAGAGAAGAAGAGAAAAGCAAGGAAAATGAAAGGAGATATGAGAAGAAAAGCAGAAAAACATAATGCCAACGAGACTGTGCTCTGATGGGGCTTTTCCATGACACCCCAGAATGCTAGTATCACAAACAGCGGAGAAGATGAGGTCCAAGAAACCCCGCAGTAATATGTCTGACAGAAATTATAGACCTTCTCGATTGACACTTTAAATTTTTTTATCAAGGCTGCTCTTTCACAAAGGAGAAAGGGAGGGATGATTTATAGCTGAAATGAAATCTGGGGCTCTGTTCGGTTCACTTGTCTTTCTATTAAGGTCACATCAATGAGTTTGTGAAGTTAGGGGGAAAAACCTAAAGAAACCAAAACTAGATGAAACAAGCAGCATTCACACAAGCTGCAAAATCTGTTTGTAGAAGATTTGCTGAGGACCTTTCAACTTCCATTTCACCTACCAGGCAGACACTGAAGGAAATGACCGCTTCCCTTCCACACCCTCCAAAGGACACCCACAGCCCCTTCTCCAGGTGGCTACACACCAACCACTTCGGATTCAAATCCTGCAGGAGCAGGATGGAAATATAATTACTCCCACGAGTCTTCTCTTTCCCACTTCTCCCAGATAGTCATGGTGCATTTAACCACATGGACTTCTCTCTTCTCAGTCATTAGAGTTGGAAGAGATATGGGAGAGAATGAATTTTCCCTATGTTCATGACAATTGCTGGCAATACTAAAAGCATACAAAAGCCCTGCAAGTTTTCTTCACCCCACAGAGCTCCTGCATCATTTTTCTGCTCCCCAGCTACAACCAGAACAGCAGACTTGGCCACGGCTACATTAGCCTGGTCATTCTCTGAGGTCCCTTCCAGCCTAGGCCATTCAATGATTCTATGATTCCATGATTAATTTTTGATCCATATAGTTAAGATGGCCTCCTAAGCAAAGACTTTTGGGAGACTTTTCTTATTTCAGTTCTCACACAACTTGAAAGTGGGTTTCCTTGCAGCAAAAACATTAGTTTTGCATTTATTAAATTCTCCTCAAATGGTCTGGCATTCATACAGAATAGCTTTTTTTTTTTAATTCATGCATAAAGTTTGTAGGGCAAATTATCCCCTGCTGAAAGGCTGTTCGCTTCATTCCTTGATAACGTCACTTGCTAACTCTGAAGGAGGAGCTATGGCTACTTTATGTTATACTCAGAGGCTTTAATCTGGCAGCCCTAAAACACATAGCCTGACGGTTTGTCTTTGATGTCTTATCATTGCCACAGTTCTGCGCTTCCAAAATTTGTTAAAACCCTCACAGAGCTGATACGTACGATAGCCAGCTCAGCCCTTCAGAGCCTGGCGCTTCCAAGCCTGAAAGCATTTGCACGACTTTCACTCCAATTTCCTTCCTGCAGCCTGATCCTCACGAAGCCGCAGAAGCCGTTCCCCCAGACACGCTTCCATATCTTGACGCTGCCCACTACCTCCTCCTCGTGGAGAGGCTATAGGACTCTGGCCAGCCTTGCCACCACTGCCTCACTAGCCAGAAAGATGGCTCCAAGATGCTGCAAATCATTTCCCTTTCTACTTACCAAGGGCTATATTTTACCCCTGCAAAGAGAGAGATGGAATTGCGTCTAAGCATGACGCAGTAGCTAAGCTCTCCAGATCTATGAGCTGCTGGTGACAATGCTACGGATCGTACAGCTACGGTCGTCCTTCCCAACCTCACCTCACAATCAAACGGCTGAAGTATTACTGTCAGGGCAAGGAGGACAGTCTATCACTTCTGCCGTGGTCGCCACCAAGACTGTCCTGGAGACCTGGGCGCTCTTGTAGCACTGGCAGGACACTGGGGAGGAGGTCTCAGGGGCACAGGCCACCTCCATCAGAGGATGCAGGACCCCACACCACAGGCTGGCAGAACGAGGGAAGCCCAGTTACCAGTGTGCCGTGCTCAGCCTGTGCTCGGGGGCAGACAGGGCTTACTGCAACAGGTTAGACCTCAGCTAAATGAACTTAAAGGAAGGCAGAACTCCAGGGGTAAATCCTATGAAAAATCACTGACCACTGACTTTATTACTTCATGGTGTTTTGGGTTTTTTTTCTAATTGCTTCACAGCACTTATGAAACATGTGCAGGCAGGGGGCTGCCTTCCTACCCTCCACAGCACAGTTTTCAAGGCGAAGGCATACAGAGAAGGCAGGTTGTCAAAGCCACTATAGTTGTTGCTTCTCCTTTGTAGCATCACAAAGTGGTTATTTAACTCCTCAGGATGGAATTTTTGATGAATCTTAAAATTCCTTTAAGAAAATGAATGTGTTACTAATGCCTGTGAACCTCTGAACAGCCTCTTTGCAGCAGATCCTGTAAATTCGATTTTGACAAATCAGTATTTAGCTGTTTTTGACAAAGCTATCTTCAAGATCTGCTTGAAGAAGATGTGGGCCTTTGTTTATAAGGAATATTTAAAGATTTAAAGAAATACATGGAGTTGAGATGCCTAAAGCACTACTACAGATTTAACTGAAGAAGACAGCGGACTACACCGAACAGTTAATCTCTCCAGTGTGATTTATTTTATAAGCAGTGCTTACTAGCTCTCCTTTGTTCTTTATTATTCAGACAGAGAATGCAGCAATCGTGCACAGACACTACCCACGAATCTGCTTGCAGCACACTTTTGCAAGTGCTAGTCTGGGAGGATCTTCACTTCCCATATGCATGAAACCTACATTAGGTTGCAGAGCCATAATCGAGGAAGTTCAAACATTTCCCTAGGCCGACACCGCCTAAAGAATTGATTAAAAACCAGTCAAGCCTGGAAACTGCTCTCATTATATTCCACAAAGCAAACGCAAGGAGCGGTCCGCATCTCTAAACCACATTCCTTCTGCCCAGTTCCACTTTCAAGTCTTTGCAATTTAGAAGAGCAAACAACCCCCAGCTCGTATCCGAGGGACGCGATTCTATCAGTGAGAGCCTCTGGAGTGGCTGCAGCCCTTGTTCTGCAAAGCACCTGACTACAATGCCTTACTGTCCTGCGCTCCCATGAAACGGGAAGCATTGTAGAGAAACCCAGACAATCCCTCTGTACATCCAAACAAATCAAACATGCTGGGCACAACTTTTCTTCAAACTCAAAAGACAAGCGACTGACCCAGTCAGAGCTGAAACAAATACCAAAACAGAAAGTAAACATTGACATTTCCAACTTTTGCTAAACTCAGCTCTTAAATCCCCTGCTCCTAGTATCATAGTTTTAAAATTTTTAAATAAAAGGTAGAATTTTAATACAACTTGCTTTCATTTCAGGTTGCAGAAAACAATGTCATCTAATCTGTAAACTCAAACACCAGAAGCAAGTATCAAAACCCACTGGATCGCATAATTTTAAACTGTTCTAGTATGAGACAGTTTGGGACCTGGGGAAAAAGAAAACCCACAACAGGCAATATCAACTTGACAATACTGTTAATAACAAGGTGACAGAGATATTAATTTGGTCACTGAAGTTTAGCTTCTGTTCACTGATAGAAACAAACGGATGCAATACTGTTTGATGCGTACTGGAAGGATAAACACGAAAAAGGAAAAAGGAAAATCATTTACCTCTCTCTGAATCCAGGGAAGCATGAAGAAACAGAAAGAGCAAGTTAGAAAGCACTCACCCAGACAGAGCCCCAGCATATGATGAAACAGGATGGCTGTAAGAACTGCTGTACATTTAACATTTGCTGTTTGTTTGTGGCACAATGTATCTAAGCATGCTGCCGCTTTTTCACGCTTATTTTGGTTGAATCCTGTTGCTCTGAAGTTTGTATTTTTGGAAACATGCAGTGAAGCCAACAGGCTGAATTTAGAGAGGCTGCACAGACATATCAACACTGGAAGGTAATCAAGCTTAAAATACCACACACAAGTCTGTGCGGGAAGTAATACGCAGAAAACATAAATAGACATAGAAAGTGCATGGACCTTCCTTCTTCCAAAATAACACTTTTTAAAGCAGACACTGATAAAACAAACAAGAATAATTCTTCAGGCTGTGAAAACCTTACATTGTTTAAACCTGAAGTGTAGAAAGATCACTGTGAGAGGTTTTTTTTAATGCCTTTTCCAAAAGTTCACATCCCAAGGTCACTTGGGCTCCTCTGAAATTTGCACCCTGAAGAAGTGACAGCTCAGGCAACAGCCTCACATGAGCGCTGAGCTGAAGCCAAGACCTATAAAATCACTACACAACTTAATTTCTGAAGCACTTCAGTACCTGCTCCTACAACTTAACCGACAAGCCCTGGTGGGGGGCTCGCTGGGGGTCGCCCCAGCATCCACTGCACCTCGGTCAACCTAGCCACCATGAAACACCGCTGTGTGAACTCACAGGTACCTGTGTGCTCATGGAGCTGTCGAGTGAAGAAACACGTGGTTTCCCATGATGTTACTACCAAGGGTTCGCAGTGCTGGGGAACAGGGAGGGTTGCTGCCTGCTTCTGCCTAACCCTCCTTAAAAACTGGGCTTAAAAACCACTTTACGCAATGTATAGTGTCTCTACAGGGATAATAATGTTCTCTCCTGTCCCTGCATGCATCTCACAACTCCCCTCTTTTAAGAAGGGTTCATCTCCAGTGAGTGTTCAAGCAAGGTTCATGTACCGTGCACAAAAATGAGGGACCCTACATCACCCTAGCTTGTAACTGACTCTGAGAAAAAAATAGTAGTGGAGCGGAGAAATCATTCTATCTCAAGTAATAAGGACAGGATTAAAGGCAGCATACTGAAGGGAAGGGATTCAATTCCCATTAGACAACTCATTTTAGCAAGCTCGCAAGGCTTACAGGATTGATCTGTTGCTTAGAAATGGCTTAGTTAGTAGATCTGGAATAAATACAAGCTTTCTAAGCCAGGTTTTAACTGAACGTGCATATGGTTAGCTAACGCATCTGTCCAACATGGGAGTGCAAATCACAAGTGGATGCATATGTACAGAGCTAGAGGTTTAATTTCTTTCTTATGTTGAGATGAAGCTTCTCCTGATGCGACTTGTACTCCCATTGCCCCTCATATTCTCAGTGTGGCTCTTTGTGAAGAACAATAGAGGGGCTGGTTAGCTCAGTCTGTTAGAGCGTGGTGCTGATAACACCAAGGCCGCGGGTTCAATCCCCGTTCAGTCCCCATGTGTTGCCTGATCTATTTGAGAGGCGTCCCTGTCCATGACAGGGAGGTTGGATTAAATGATCTCTAAGGTCCCTTCCAGCTTAGGCCACTCTGTGATTCCATTCTGTGAATAATTCACTGGAACAACCTCTCCAGGGACATGGTAGTGTCCCCACCACAGGAAGTTTTCAAGATGTGACAGGACAGGGTGCTAGACAGTTCTCATCAAGGCTCCCTTTCCCATCAAAGGCTGGATGAGATGGCATTTTGATGTTCCGTCCAATTCAGGCTGTTCTATGATTCTATGAAAGCAGTCAGAAATTTTACAACGGAAGTAAGAGACTTAGCGTTATCATAAAGAACCAGCACCACAGGGCTCTCTGCTCCACCTCCTTCCATGCAGTGAACTGGGAGTTTCCTCTTTACAATACCCAGTGGTGACCTGAGTGGATCTCCCCAATCAAAACTCCACTTACTCCTTCGCTTCAGCTACCTGGGCTTTCTACTGGGCTTTGCAGAATCACCATGCCTATTGCTAACGTCTTAGAAGTTAAGAGGTCAAAATTAGATCTCAGTGTTGCAAAACCAGAAAGTTTTTCAAGCCTAAATGGCCCTTGATTCGCTACTTCTGTGCCAATTTGAAAATCAGAATTGAAAAAGTAGTATCACTTTTACTTTCCCAGAAAATACAATCAATGTTTCTAAGTAGTATGAGAAGAAAAATATGTATAATTTAGCTCATACATTAATCATTCACTTTATATTAAGTGGAGAAACAGAGATGATCTTTCAGAAAAAGCTTTATATTGGAGAAATCTTTCAGCAATTTAGACACAATGTACTAGGAGGAAAAAAAAAAGGGGAGGGAGGGGGAAGAAATGTCTTGGATCTAGCAGATTTTGAACGCAGTACAATTAGATACAAAATATGATCTGCTGATACACACTCGGAGGAAGGTTTGTTAATTCCCCTATCATTATGCGAGATACAGTTGTGCAGAACAATTACCATTGCAGCTGCCAGCATAGAAAAAGCAAAGAGCACAGGAAAGAAAGGCAAGAGAAAAACAGAAGCAGCTGGGCTGTTGGACTTCCCCAGGCAGCGAGGGACCAACTGGGATAAAGCTGAGTGACTTCCACACCTTGGGGTGCACACGAATCAAATGGTCTGCATCTTGCTTCTAACTAGTTAATTACAGCTTTCCAATTAACCCAAAATCTCCTCATAGAGTGACTTGTAATTCGCTAATTATTTTCACACTAAAGATTATTTGCCCATATTCTCTTCACATTCTGGTAGCTCAAATACTGTCAAATGATTTATCTTTAAGCTTAAATGAATGAATTAAAAAAAATAAAGCATCCCAAGGCTAAAAAGGAGACATGGAAACTTTCCCTTGAAATGGTAGATTTTAGTGATGGCTCAAAGTGCCAGAAATGCTGCAAGAGCAGCTGTGCAAGTGCTTTGGCATGGTGCTCCACATATTCTTTTCCAAGCTGACAGAGTTAAAAGGGGTCAAGCCATAGCCTGCCAACAAAGTGCAAAGATGATACCTAGAAAACCATGTCAGGGCTGCTACAAAGGATTTGAGATTCATCTCTGAGGGAGCGAAGGCCAAGACCTCTGAGGAAAACAGCCCACAACCTTCCAGCCTGCAGAGGTGTGAGAAAGGAGCCCCCACTCCCAGATGGAGCCCCGAGGTGACACTGTCTGCTCAGGAAGGGGGTGACAGTCTCCTTCTCTCTTCTGCCAGGACCATTTATTCCAGATTGTTTTTCAATCAGCTCCTTTGGAGGCAGCACCTTAGAGTACTGCCAAGGGTGCCTCTGCCTTCCTGATCACCCCCTTTCCTCCGCACTCCTCTCGGACAGGGTCACACTCTGCCCAGGGATGCCTCAGAGGCAAGGCAGTTGCAGAGAGGTGTCACTGATGGGGAACATCCTGCAGGAGAGGTGTGCAGCACAGTATGTGACATGTGCTTGAATATAAGACAATTTCTCCTTCCAGCCCCACATTTTGTACATCAGGGACTGATGCAAGTGGTATCTTGGAGGGTGATTCCTGATGTACAATGCGCCCACCCCATAAGCTGAAGGATAATGGAAGTTTCGCTGGGAGGAGAATAAACTGAGAGATGCAGTGGTAACACCCTCGTCCCCCAAAAAACACACTCCACATGGCATTCAGGAGGCTGTATCAGGATTTCTGCATTCAGATTTGGGTGCACCAGTACACAGGAGAGAGTGACAAACTGGTGTGAGTCCAGCCAAGGGCCACCAAAGCTGCAGGAATCACACCTATTTAGACTGGACATAAGGTGGGCTTGTTTAGCCTGGGGATGGAGTAGTGGGGGGAGGATCTAATTAGTGTCTCCCACTCACTAATGGAAGGGTTTAAAAAACAGAGGAAACCGAAGTTTCTTTGCCAAGAGAGCAGGTAAGCCAGAGATAGTCTGAGAGGCTATCCAATCTCTGGTCTTGAATAACAACCAGAAAGAGCTCTGATGTAATTCTGAACCTGCCTGACTTTGGCCTGAAGGCTTGTTCAGGTGAGCTGGTGTGGTCTTGTCCAGAGTAACATTTTTCCTGTAACAGAAACGCCTCAACCCACAGGATGGAGACATGCTGTAGGGATGGACAAATTGATGCTGTGCTTACACAGATGACCAGCCCACAGGCCTGGCTCAGTGTTGGGCAAATGGAAGGTGGCAAGGGCAAAACGATATGCCCGAGAGGCCCAGCAGCTCAGGTCTCCTGTGTGTCCATCCATCTGTGTGACCAGGACAGATGCCTTAGACTCCAAATAGTCCACAGTCGCTACTGTTGTGTCTTCTACTTCAACAAGAGCCACTGCAAGACTACAATGTGATGGGGAGCAGACCACACCAACAAACTCAACAGGTTTTGTTCCAGTTGGCCTCTCTGAAAAAGTACTTAAGGATCAAGGTGATGCTCCCATGCTCAGCCAATGTTTTAGCGGGGCACCGCACTGCACATGAGCCTGGGAGTGCATTAGGCAGAGTTAATTTAAGTCTACAGCCCAGCCATTTCTGGGACTTGTACATTCAGATAAGAGGGTGAAGAGATTAACATGTCACATCTGTACCTTCCTCAGGAGTCTACCTGACTGCAACTTCCCCAACTGTGTCTTCTGAGCAGATCAGAAAAATACCCACAACTGCCATGTGTCACCTACACCCTGAGCAAGTACAGGGGTCTGCCCTCCAACCTTCGCGGTCCTTAAACGGTTTCATGTGGAACTGCATCCATCAGCAGCAGCCCTGACCATCTCTGTTCCTGAGAGATAACAACCAGCTGAAATGTCTTTGCTTTTAATTACTGTAGAGTTTTAGTGGAGTAAAAACCATCTTACTTGATTAAAAATAACAATGCATAGCACAAGCTTCTAGTCTTTATTTACAGTTACAAGTACTTGCCCAAGCATATCCTCTGAGGCACAGAGGACACCCTGCCCTGGTTTTCTAATTTGTAATTATGAAGTTTAGTAGCACTTAATGCAGTAAAACGTTTGTGTAAAATGTATTTACACCTCCACAACATAACATGAACAAATAAAGGGAATGTCCCTTTCTATGCAATTGCAAGCCTCTCTGTTGCTTAGAAAATGATTGTGTCCGTCCCTTATGTATGCCATTACAGAAACACAGTTGTTTTCACTGAAAGAAAAACAGGTGTGGTTAATAATTTTTCTAAAGGTTTTGAAGCTTTTTAACCTTTTTTTTTTTTTAATAGTCCTTAAGCCTTTTGTCTTCCAACAAGTATCAGACTATTCCAGCACACTGGCTTTGAGTTTCTGGGTCCTTGCCACCACCAGGATGAAGACAGAATGGAAGTACAAGTAACGCTTTCTGCAGAAAGCCCCTGTTCACTGTGGGCCAGATTGTGCCATCAATTTTTAAGTAATTCTCTACTGGTAGCAAAGAAGATTTCTACTTAAAAATTGATGGCTAGATCCAGCCTTCTGTTGCTAATCATATATTATGGAGACTACTATAACCCAGTACAATTCTATTTTTAAAATAAAAAGAAAATATGAGGCAGTTCGACACACTATACGAATCCACAATTTGTAAAGACTAAATTGTGCTCTTAAGACCAGAGACTTTCAATCAGTAAGTGCCACTGATAACTTAGGTGCTAGACATCCCACTGGGATCTGACAGGCAAGCTGATTCCTTATTATTTCTGAAGTCCTCTCCATAGATGAGCAACATCAGGTCACTTTACCATTTCTTCAGGGTTTTCCTCATCTGCACACACAAAGTGATAGTGACTGAAGACCTGAGATGAAAGAGTGGAGGCACCTGCAGCTCCCTGAAGCACATGGCACCTCCTCTCCTATTATAAGCTGGTGGCATTTTTCATAACCCATCATAGACCATTTCCTAGCCCTTAGGAAATGTTACATTTAGCTTGTTAGTGAAAACACACACATTTCTGGAAGCATGAAAAGAACTTTGAATGGCAGGCCACTTTTCCCTCAAATCACTAGACCACAATTTTAGATGGATGAGTTGGAGATGAGATTTTTCTGGTTCATTTTTTGAAAAGAATTATTAAATTCAACCATAAAGATATTCCAAATTTGGAATAAAATTCATAGAACATATAGAGAAGGTTTTATCAAAATGCATCAACAAAATATGACAACAGAGGAGAATGTTGTTTTCTTCGACAGATACCAGACCAAATTCAGAGACATGCCAGTTACTTTCTAATAGGAGGAAACAAAAGAGAACGCTTCTTACTGACTTGATATTCCCTGATTTACAATAGCTACATTTCAGTTTTTGACCTGGATTAACCTCATTATCTGGGTGAAGTTATCTCAGCCTATCTCAAACTACGCTGGAACAAAGTCTGAACTCTAAACACAAATTAAAGCTATACAGAGCAGTTGAATCAATACTAGCACTCTAATATCAGTCAGAGGAGAATTCTGTCCACAGTGACAAAGTTTTATTTCATGTCACAAAACACAGGGAACAAGAAAGCCTAGCCCAATAGGATACCCAACAAACAAGAAGCAGGATATCCAACAGACAAGAAACAGCACAGACCTCCAATACACACCTTAACTATCTAAACTATCAATTAACACAGTTTGATCCTCACCTACATTCCAACTAACCAGTACTTAAAATATCTTCATATATAGGATTATTTATTTATACATATCCGCTGTTATAGAAGGGAAAACTAACCTGCACCTCCCCTTCCTCTCTCTTTTAATGCCTTATGAAAATAAATAAGACAAAATAAAAAAATAAACAAAAAAGTAAATAGGACAAAAACTGAGAAATGCTCCAGAGCTAAATAACATCCTTTTCCTCACAAGTTGTTATTATTATATTAACTGCAACTGTAACAGGTACAAAAATATAATTAAAGCCATAGCTTTAAGAGATGAAACACTTCATATATTTCCCTGATAGATATCAAGACTCATCAATGCTTGCTGCCCTTTAAGAAAGCAAAAATTACTGCACAGAACAGGGAGAGCAATGAGGTTCCATAACACGCAAGAAACCTAATTTAAGAGTGAAGCTGCTGAGTTTAAAGAAAAAGATAAATGTGCTTGTCTCTCTTCCCTTCCCTCTGTACCCAGCATAATGAGGATTCAAAGCTATATATCAATTAACAAATCAATGAAATTTCTCCTGCTGCAAATTCTTTATGAATACAGATAGGATTAAGCAAGCACAGAGACCTCCAGGCAATATATTACATTTAAATCATAAAGTTTCCTCTCTGTCAAAAGAGCGATTAACCATTTCACTTTAGCTAAATATATTTTTACATGCATGTACCCCTCTACACAGTGTAAATCTTCTGTCTTCACACGTTTGCTTCTTTTGGAGCTCTACAAAGGTTTCAAATCACACAATCTCCATTGTTAATTACAGGCTAAAAGAAGCAAACTCAGACTGGCCAGCTAGAAGTTAGCTGGGAATTACACATAAACAATTGTACAGGCACTCTATGCTTGGAGGAAAACACAGGGAGGTTTCTGCTCTTCAGTAAATTAGGTTTCTGCTGTTCTTAACTATGCGTCTTTTTAGCCCTTAACACAGCAGTACCAATAAAAACAGATTACGATCATGCTCTACAGAACCAGGCTGGTCAATGGGCAGCCAGTAATCGCAGCCAGTTTAGGAACATGTAATTCTGAGCTGAATGCAGTCCCCCAAACCTATTAATCATCAGGATCCGTTAGTTAACTTACTGCTTAAATGAGCAACATCTGAAGGGATAAAGGAGAGGGAGAACGGCATCAAACACTTACCGCTCAGCACACAGTCCAGCATTTCTGCTACAGTGCTCTCCTGAAGGTTGTTAAGTGTCAGCCCTTGGAGAAAAGAAATCTGACTTGCCTTTGTCACACTAGGAGCTGTAATTTGCCTTGCAGGCATCCACACAGAAGCTTTAGACTAATGGACCATAGCTTTGAAAATACAGCTCCAGACAAAGGCTACTCCTAACTGAGACTGTTGTCTGGGGGCTGGGCAGGCTGAGTTTTTTTTCTTGTCACTTTTAAAGTTTCTTACCTTTGTCTTGCAGCAAATAGGAATCGAATGCCAAGCACGTCAAACACAGAACACCCAACTCAACGCTCTGCCTGGTCCCCGTCTCCGTTAGCATCTATCTAGGCATCAGATGGTGCAAAGTGCACTTGATGCAGCCGCGTACTTGTACTTCAACGACGGGGGCCGAATACCCCCGAGAACAGCAGCTCATTCATTTTGCATCGAGTCGAAGCACATCATGTCAGCTTCCGCAGACTCCCACGGCCCCTCACGGACTGGACACGTTTGTGTTCGCTGGCTCCAGCTGCGATCGAGTGGGTGCTTCTCCCTGGAAGGCACCGCTCCACCAGGGGTGTGTCTTTTCCTCCCTTCCCATCGCTCTTACCATTTGCGCGCTTACCCCATGCTCTGACCCGCAGAAGAGGCCCCTCTCCTCCTCCCTCTAAGTCTTCCTTGCTACGACGCTTTGCGTTTCTAGCCTGTAAACTTCTGTGATTAATCTGCTGTGACAGGAGCGATCTTCTGGGGAAAGCTGAAGCGCACAGGGGAGCTTTCCCCTCCCAATTCTCCCAAACCAGCGCAAAGTGCTCACAGCATGACTCGGAACTGAATGCAACAGAGAAAGAAAGTCTCTTCAAAAGGCAGCGAAGATTTACAGCCAAATCCAAGAATTCAGACAGAAGTACAACTGCGTCTGCTTCAATGAAATTACACCTGCTTATGCTCGAAGTGAGATTTATCCTTGAGCTGTAAAAGTGAACACACCAAATAATTTGATTTTCCAGAAATGACATGTGCAATAACAGTAAATCTAATTTAGAGGTGTTGCTTTCACTAAAGGTGATGGTAAACACAATGTTCCTGCAGCTCCAGGTTTTTATTTGGCAAAATTCCCCATCAAACACGCTCAGCCAGCAATAAAGAGCCGCTTTCCCAGGGACTGCACTTGAACTGTGGAGGGGCTTAAACCCCCCAACCCCGGGGTATTCAGCTTTCACAGCTACCCACAGCATTGCACATCACTCCTCCCAGATGCAGTGGAGGACTGGGAGGAGGCAAACTCCAACCAAGGAACAGCTGCAACATCACCGGGACACCGGTCACCACTCTCCATGTCACTCTTCTCTATCACTCACTCATTGCAACAGGACGGTTCATGGGATCACATCCTGCCCTTCTCAAGGGAAATAAGCCAACGTGACAAATGTCCACCATCCAGCCTCTTCCAACAACCTGAGCTCAACACAAATGAAAGCAGCACAGGGGAAGAAGGTATTGCTACCAGCAGATTTGAGAGGGTGAAAAGCAGTCATGGACCCTTTGCTGGCAGTAACTTCTTCAAGCTGCACAAATGCATTGGGAGTCGGTATTTGTCCACAGCCTAAACACACACTAAGAGTCTAGTGAGGTTCCTTCCTTCCTTCCGTCTCTCCCTCCTGCACATCGTCAACAAGATTTGGCATGATCATTTATGCTCAATGAGAACCTGTGCCATCCCGAAAGCTTTCCGCTGATTTCCATGGGAGTAACAGGTTGGAATTTAATAAACAAATCTGTTGATGCTGCCTAAGAAGAGGCAGATCCAACTCCTTCTTTCTTGAAAGTGCTGGATGCCCAGCGCTAACAAGAATTCAAGGCTGCATAGTAATTTTTGCACTGAAGTAAACCAGTAAGTTCTTGACGGTTTTGATACAAGAATGGAACTCACTTGGGGGGAAAGAAAGGGGCATTTTATGGATAAGCAAAGTGGCACTTGAAACTCGTTAAATGCTCTAAGATACACATGCGCTGCACTTTTAATCCAGGTTCCAATATGTTCAATGTAACTTGTTTAAACTTGCAAATGAAGATGGAATTAAACTGATAACTATGACAACTACCCTCTCCATTGCTGTTCTCCTCGTTCACTCTCAGCAAATAGTGTACAACAGGATATGGTAGACTTCCAGCTGGCCAAATGACAGCACTTGTGAGAACAATGTCACACTCCAACTTAAAGGGCTTCTGAGGAGAGAAGTCAAACTTAACCATTTTAATATGCTGGAATAGTTTGTGGGAGAGAACCACTCTTCCCCGAATTTCTCTTCAGTATAAGAAAAGAGATCCAGCAGAACTTTGGAAATCTGTAAAACTAAGTATAATTAAAATTATGTGCCAATCCTGTAGTTTTCAGCTGACTATCCAGTAAATGAACTGGCACTGAATTCTAATCCTGGTTTAGTTTTGATATTTTGGTATATGGTACATGCAAAACTTATGCCTGTGCACCTCTCAGTAATGACGTGGCTACATCTTTAGTGTGAGGGTGGCAAGGCACTGGCACAGGTTGCCCAGGGAAGTTGTGGCTGTGGCCTCTCTGGAAGTGGTCAAGGCCAGGGTGGACGGGGCTCTGAGCAACCTGGTCTAGGGCAAGGTGTCCTTGTCAATATTGGGGGTTGGAACTAGATGATCTTTAAGATCCTTCCCAACTCAAACCATCCTATGATTATGATTCTATGATCAGTGTTCCAGCTTTCCTTGCCCTTGCCTCACTCTCTCCGCTCCTCCTAAGTTTGTTGCTTCTAGTTGCTGTATATGGAAAGGGTCAACAGCTATACCTCTGCTACCAGCAACAGGAAAATCTCCCAGGCTTTGGCCAGCAGGCAGTTTCTGAAAATGAAAAAGCAGTTTGGGTCCAGTGTCTTCCTGTTTGTGCACATGCAACTTGCTTGTAACTACAGCCGTGCCTTGTGTTTGTCATTCTGGTCAAACTTAGCTTTACCAATCCTCAATCCCACCCGAAAACGTGAACTTCAAACATGAACTTAAAATTCTAGATACAGGTTTGGGGTGTGTGTGGTATCTGATTTCTGATTCCTTTGAGCTTACCTGGCCAAATATATGTATTTGGAAAATGAAAGGTGAAACTCACACGTAAGCATTCTTTCATGACTTGTGTTTTAAAGAATAATCATTGATAACTTAAGTTTTGAGACCAGTCATCGAAGTCACAGCACTTGGCATTGCCTGCAGAGTTTGGCAGGCTCTCCCCAGCAACAAGCACGCCCATAAAGCATGTGAAAAAAATTCCAGTGCAAACACTGCACTGAGTACCAATTCCCACTGCCAGCCACTGCTGTGAGCTTGCAGCCAAATCCCCAGACAGGAGGGATCTTTGTACTGCAAATTACCTACAGGCTTCGAAAGAAATGAGCTTGCAGCGGGTAACAGGCCAAATTCACACTGATAAAAACATCACAAGTAGCCAGCCCTGGCAAAGTGAAAGCTGCCCAGGAGAGCTCCCAGCTCATGAAGACCCGACAAATTCAACTCCCGCACTGCAAAAAGCACCAAATTCATGGCAGCAGGGGTATGTCGGGACATGCCTGCTGTTTAAATACAATGTGTTGTTTCAGCCTCTTCCAGCTATCACTGTCCTCATGGGTCCCCAGCAGGGTTATATGTCCCCAAGGCACTGTGTTCCTCACTGGAGATAAGGTTCAGCCAAGCTCACAATCAGTGAGTGGATATATAACACAGGAAAGAATCTGGGTAGCTGTCTCCACACACTCGGCAGTGATGATGTGCTCAATTCTCTGGTTAAACTGCCAGTGAACAGCAGGGCATGTGAGTAAATGAAATTAGCTTGTACTCTGAACAGAGGTAAGATCATGTTCTCCCCAAATTGATCAAATATTCTTGTTGCATGGCCAGAAGCTGTGTGTCTCAGAGCAAAATACTGAGTATCTCATCACGCACAGTCCTGGTAATAACAGCAGAGACGTGGCTGGACCAAAGAAAGAAACCCACCATCATCAGCTGAGCTCCTCATACGCACCCCGAGCATGCACAAGGACTGGATCCAAGGGTTTCACATACCAAAATTTTTTTGGGAAAAAGAGGATGAGTTTATGAGTAAGGAATATGGATTTAGGTTGCAGTTTATTTCAGTTTGAACATAAGGAAAATGACAGCAACAAATGCATGTTTTGAGGCCAAGAGTGTATTTTTGTGGGTAGAGGGTAGCTGGCCCTAGAAGCTGCACTCACACTTGTAAGATCTGTAGACTTGTTGGTCCTACACTTGAGATAAAAGCAGAAGCAGGTTTCCATGCCAGTTGCTGTACCTGCAGCAGTCAAAGCTCCACTTCTGCTGCACTACAGGAAGAGAAACAAACATTTCCAAAGCTTGCTCTGCCTTTTGCTGTTCTGAGGCATCCACTGTACCCTGAAGCAAAACATTCTGACATTTCAAAGAAATAAAAAAATAAGTCCTTTAGGAAAACTGAGAACACAACATAAATTTCATTTAGCATTTATCAAGTTTAAAGCCTCCCATTATTGTGATAATCTATTTTCATCACAAATTATTGAGCAGCAACAGCAGTGTCAAACCTTCTAACATCTGAAATTTCATATTATTTTCAGAAAGAGAGAGGAGAAGGTAAGGGGCAAGTGAGGAAACATCTCATAAACAATCCTGAATTCAGACAGGTCTATTAGAACCTTCACAGACATCACAAAACAAATTTTCAGCATCCATGGATGGATGAAGAAAGTTTGAATACTACCTTGAATCCTAAAGGCTCAAAAGTAAAAAAATTAATATATCACTTGTGAGTGCCAGTGTTGCTAATATCGCAACTAGTTTTTTAAACTAGTGCCTTTGAAGCCACGTATGTACTTCAGAAATGGAGGGCACAAGCAATTGCTTAGTTTGCTTCATCTAATTCATCTCGTTATGTTCCCGATGGTAGCTGAGCAAAAGCAGAGATGAGAGGCAATTTTCATGATAAAATAAACACCAAAAGGAAGAGGCTGAAAATAAACTTCTTAATCAATGAAGAAAGACTGCTGATATGCAACTGCAAAGCAAAAGCAATTCAATACATCTTTAGCAAACTGAACTATGCCTTAGAGCAGCTTGACAAAAGGAGGACCTTAACTGCTATGAGATTGTCTGAAATTACAGAGGACAGGCCATATGGACCCCAGTAAGACCCTTCCAGTCTGAGCTACTGACAAATTATACGTTAAGTAATCTACAGTTCCTCTTTCTGCAACTTCTTGACAAATACAGTGATGTCCCAAACACCTGCACATGTCAGCAACAGGTATCCCAGAACACAGATAAGCTCACTTTCACAGGTTCTTGTCTGAAGTGGAAAAATTCCCTTACTTCAGTGATGCTAAACATATCATCGGCAAAACCCCAGGGCAAATACGAAAGCCAGCTGCCTCGCCTGACCTTGCAGACCTCAAACTCTTTCACAGTCTTCCAAGATTCATAGCAGGCTCCTCGCTTTTCCACCTGCTACTTTGCTCTATACAAGAAGAACCCTACCCCTGCTAAAGAAATAACATTTACACCATCCTGCTGCTCCCAGAAATATGACATTGATTTTGCTGAGCAGTATCCAGGTTTTCCAGAGCCACATCTGTAAGTTATGGACTAAACCAACTCATACTGAAGTTAATAAAAACAACTTAACATCAATCGTAAGAGGAATTTTGTCAGACTCAGGGTGCACAAGCATGCATCCCGCCAGCTTTGAAATTAATCAAGGTGGAGAGAGGGAAACTTGAAGCAGTGAAATATTTAAATTTTTGAGACAATCAAGTTCTATGTTTAATGCATCATTCAAATTAAAAATTGAAATTGTTTTTATCGCATTAAGATGAATAGCATTTATGTGAAACAGAGCATCATCAGAAGAGATAATGCACAGATTTTTCAATGTCCTTAAGCACAACTTTCTTCTCAAAAAAATACAGATGTTTATGTAACACAGTTCCTAAATACAAAACAAAGTAAATCAGTAAAAAAAACCCACAACACCAAACCTAAATGTTTAAGACACTTGAATTATCTGTTGAAAAAAATCTTTTATTTTGCTTAAATTAGTGTTTAAATTTCTGCTTATCAATCTCTACATATCAAAGAGACTTCAGCAGGCTATCTACCTCCATTGCCAGAGGGCAAACTGTGCTGAATCCCACTAACAAAAAAAGGCCCTGTTCTCCAGTGGAGACAATGTTAGGAAAGAAGCCAACGTATCATCCTCAGAATTAAAAGTCTGAAGTGAAAATGCTTTCTAAATACATGTAATGGATAAGACAGTATCTATGATTTACATAAAGATGTACTGCATATAAATATTTGAATTGCAATCAGCTACCAGCAAACGTGGAAAAGCATCCCAAGGCAGATGCAGTATTTAAATAATTTAAGTGGTAAATTGATAGCAAGAGCATCCTCTTATATTTTAGAAGCACATGCTAAATTATCACACCAGTGCAGTTCAGTCAGGTTTGTGACTGTGCTTAGAGACAGAGGACAGAATTCAGACCTTATTTTACTACAGTATATACCAAATTCCAGAAGACCTTCTGTGATCTACAAATACATAGTATTAAGTTCCCTTGATATCAGGAGTATAACACTGACATATACATGAAAAGAGTGTTTATGTAGGTGGACATAAATATTTACACAGTAAAGGCATATATAGAAACATCCCACCCTCCCTTGAAGGCTGTCAAAGCCTAACTCTCTTCTGAAAATTTATTCCACCAGTGGCTCCCTCTATAAACAGTCCCTACTGTTGACATATCACCCGAGAGATAACTAACAGCCTGACTTCAGTTGCCACTGAAGATGTGGCACTTCAGGATATAGTTTAGTGGTCATGGTAGTATTGGCTTGACACTTGGACTAGTTGATCTTAGAGGTCTTTTTCAACCTTAACGATTCTATAAAGGGGGTGAAGGAAAGGCAGGCACTTCCAATTGACTCTAGTTTGGGAGGGAGGATGCTATTTTCTGTTAGCATTGCCTCCACTGAGAGGAAGCAACAGGTTGTGCATGCACCCAAGTGCATGACCAGCAAAATAAATAAGGTGAGTTGAAACCACCTTTGATAGTCGCTTAAGACCAAAGCTTCTAACTGGGTGTTGATAACCAGAAGGGCTGTGGAGAGCCTGGGAGAGAGATGTTTTCTGTCACAGCTGCAGAGTCGGAGAGCAGCTGCTCTTTGCATCACCTGCTTCACTGCTTTGCTGTAAGTTAAAGCAGTGGTTAAATACAGGAATCCAGCCTGAGTGTAGCATCTATTTAACATACAGTGAAAAGAATAATAGAAGAAAGCGTCACATTCCCACCCCAAACTGGCTGCCAGTAGCTCTCCTGAGCTGCAGATGCTTTCACAGGCAGCTCAGGCTATTCTCAAAGGACCTGTGTGAGAGCCACTTCAGTTCACCGATTACCATAGTTGTATGCTAAAGCATTTAATAGCTGGAATCTTACGAGACTTTCTAGCAGAAATCTGTAGAAAGACTTTAAGCCAGGGACTCAGTCAATATTCTGTCTTTCCTGTTAATTGGAATAACTTGACTACATCACAGTGGCTATTTGTAGTCCAGGTTTAGATATACAATTTGTCTTAACTGAAAGTTTTGCACTTGAGTAATTCCAAATGCTATTTAAAAGCCTGCCTCTCAGAAGAAACACTAGGTACAATTCCTAAATTATACACAATATTCTTCATTATTTCCTGAAAACAAATACAGAATAGTGAAGACATTTTACAATAAAATACTTAAACAAGATTCTGTTTAAGGTAACTGAGCATTTGTTGCCATGCTCAAGCCACTAGCAGAGCAAGTGACGCATTTTAAATGGTTGTCTGGTTGTTTTTCCTAAAAGAAGGGAAGCCTCCTGCCATTTTTCTCAATTCTTTACAAGCAAATACCTCAGTGCTACTCCAAGCTCTCCTTCATGAACTTCTCTGTACTTGTCCACCTCTTCCACAGAAATCTCCTCTTCTGTGTTTGTCCCAATTCTCTTGCTCCAAGACCTCTCTGCACTTGTGCTAATCTGCTGCTACTTTGCTTTTCAGCTGCTATTTCTACATTTAACCTTACCAAAGTTTACCAAATATCTACAGCAGTGTGGCCAACAGTCTCCCTAAGCATATCCTTTTTTTCCAGCTGCAATCAAAGGGTGAATCTATTGTTTGTAAGCACCTGAGCTGCTCAAAAGCCTCATCTGTAACACAGTAAAACACCTCACTGTCACATGTTATCATTTTCCATCACATTAGTGGCATTAGGCAGAAAGGATAGAGGGATGTTGCCCTAACACAGTGGAAGCTGCTATTGATACAAAACCATTCATTGGTGCAAAACTATGGGTGCTTCTTTCAAGTTAATACAGGCCTGTTTCAATGCATCTGCAGTCTACCATGTCTTTCATGTCAAATTCAAAAACTAAAACAAACCAGTTTCATTAATCAAAGGAAGAATGCAAACACATACAGCTTTCTGCACCCACTTAACTATATTTCCTTGAAAACACATTAATTCTGTAAGCTTGACTGGATTTCCCCTTTCACAGTTGTATTGTTTCATTACCTCCTCCTAGAACACGCTGTACTTGGAAACAGTAATGTCAGTTCTTATGGATATAAATGGGAAGTTTTGTATAAATAATCACCTAAATGATGTCTTAGTGAGAAGTGAAAATACTATCAAAGTATCAAAGGAGAAAGCAAAAGATTACTCTATAAAAAGCCAGCTAAGAATACGGGTCAGAAAAGCCAGTAAAATCTTTTCCCTTCAGTGTAATCCCTCACCTATGTCCTACTTACGTGATTCCTCACAATACGCTTTGTCCTTATTCCAAGGTTACAGGGACTGAGGGGAATACGCAATATTGATTAATGGTGTCTCAGAGTTTAAAGAGTTCAGCTGGAATTACACATTCTTTGAAGACTGATATCTTTTCAGAAGAGAAGGTGCAAATACCATCTCAGTTTTAACTTATTTTATTTTCTGCTTTTCTCAACCATGTCTCCTTAATGCAGACGAGAAAGCATATTATTGTCTTGCACACATTAATACGCTTCTCTCACAGAATTGGAGAATTGACTCAAAATCTTTGAGCACCTTCAATCATCACCTCAAAGGGAAGGCAATCCAGAAAGAACTTAAAAGACCTCCCTGATGCAGCTAGGAGACACGGTGCATTACTGAAGCCTGATGTTGGGTTGTTCGTACACAAAGCATTTTCTGAAATAGAGGTATGATAAACTTCAGACACTACAGGATATTCCAGCCAAGCTAAATTACCTATTTATCGTCCATGTGTCTCTTAGCTTTTAATTGTCTAAGGCCAGGTATCCCTGCTAGAATCTCACGTCTGTATGACAGACACACACTGGAGCTCAGGCCAGGTAACATCTGTAAGTACATTGTCTCAGCTCAGAAATACAGATCAGAATCCTACAAGACCGGCACTCAACCTGCAGCACAGCTTCCACCCTCCCCACTCACCCCTTCTCTGTCCTCTGACAAACCAGAGCTCGCTCAGACATGTTCCTACACCTCTCAGATTGACAGACACTCAAAACTAAAAAGAAAACATTTAACCTGCTGTAGTACTGTTGCTCAAGTCAAAATTTCCGATTCTGGATGTCTAGAGAAAGATGCCTAAATCTGTATTTAGACATTTGATTTTCAAAGACAATGAATACATGGAAAACCTACTGAAGCCAGTGGACAGTGCATGTATTAAAACATTTTTGAAACCAGGCCATTTTTATTCAGCTATTGAAACAGTAAGATAGGATACTATTTCTAATTCCCCATATTCTGATGAATCTGAGCCACTGCTTTACACCATTTCCTCCTGATTTTCCACACATTTGTCTTATTTTCTCACCCACATCACCCAAACAGTCTTCTCAGCTCTGGCCCTAACAGCTCCTGAGTTAACATAGCTCAGCTAATTTATATTTTGTGGTTAGGAATTTCTTCTCTTCCAGCCTTACAGTATTATGTCCATCTGGCTTGAGGCATCTCTCCATTTAGCTGTCTGCTCTCCCTTTTTGAGCTTCATCTTTGGCGGGTGCATTGTTCCACTTTCTTCAATCCAGTTGTCCTCTCTGCCTTTCTCCCCTTACTGACTCCCGGTCTCATTTTATTCATAGAATCATAGAATGTCAGGGGTTGGAAGGGACCTCTAGAGATCATCTAGTCCAACCCCCTGCCAGAGCAGCATCCCCTAGGGCAGCCACACAGGAACGTGTCCAGTTGGGTTTTGAAAGTCTCCAGAGAAGGAGACTCCACAACCTCCCTGGGCAGCCTGTGCCAGAGCTCTGTCACCCTGACAGTAAAGAAATTTATCCCCACATTGAGGTGGAACTTCCTATGTTCTAAC